>NC_053429.1:57633291-57906362 GCF_007990345.1 Gossypium hirsutum | reverse complement strand
ACATAAAGTGCCTTCAGGATTGCTTCAGCCGATCATGATACCCGAGTGGAAATGGGATCGAGTCACAATGGACTTTGTGTCCGGACTGCCATTGTCAACAAGTAAGAAGGATGCGAATTGGGTTGTTGTCGATAGACTGACTAAGTCGGCTCACTTTATCCCCGTGTGTATGGATTTTTCATTGGATAGACTAGTTGAATTGTACGTTTCTCAGATTGTGAGATTACACGGGGCACCTATTTCTATCGTGTCGGATAGAGATCCGAGATTCACCTCGCGATTTTGGAGGAAATTGCAAGAAGCTTTGGGTACCAAGCTGCATTTTAGCACTGCTTTTCATCCCCAAACCGATGGTCAATCTGAGTGGATAATTCAGATACTTGAGGATATGTTGAGATGTTGCATCCTCGAGTTCAGTGGTTCATGGGAACGGTATTTACCTTTGATTGAATTCGCTTACAATAATAGTTTTCAATCAAGTATTAAGATGGCACCTTACGAGGCTTTGTAGGGTCGTAAATGCCGTACACCATTGTTTTGGACTGAGCTCGGTGAAAGTAAAATTTTCGGAGTTGATTTGATTAAGGATGCCGAACAGAAAGTAAAGGTAATCTGTGAAAGTCTGAAAGCAGCCACAGATCGTCAAAAATCGTATGCGGATTTGAAACGAAAGGACATTGAATATCAGGTGGGAGATAAAGTGTTCCTTAAAGTTTCGCCTTGGAAAAAGGTACTCAGGTTTGGCCGTAAGGGCAAGTTGAGCCCGAGATTCATTGGGCCGTACGAAATCTCCGAACGAGTTGGTCCGGTTGCGTATAGATTGATTTCGCCCCCTGATCTTGAAAGATTCACGACGTCTTTCATGTTTCGATGCTTCGACGCTATCGATCTGATCCATCGCATATAATTAGCCCATCAGAGGTTGAAATTCAAGCCGATATGAGTTATGAAGAAGAGCCGATGCGTATCCTAGCTCGTGAAGTGAAGGAGTTGCGAAACAAAAGGGTTCCGTTAGTTAAGGTGTTATGGCTCAAACACGGGATCGAGGAACCTACTTGGGAAACCGAGAGCTCGATGAAAGAACGATACCCAAACCTATTTACCGGTAAGATTTTCGGGGACGAAAATTTCTTAAGTGGGGGAGAGTTGTGACAGCCCAAAATTGACCCTAGTCGGGAAGTGGTTTCGGGACCACAAAACCGAGTCATAAAAATAATTGATTTCCATATTCTATGCTTATTATGTGTGTACATGAGTATGTGGAAGTTTCATTCTCCAATTTTGCCAATTGCATGAGAAATTATTAAATAGGGATTGATATGAGACATGGTGAAAATATGATAGGCTAATTTAAAATGGTCTATTAATGCATGTTGTGAAAATGATGGGTTTGCATGTCACATTACCCAAAATTTGAGCTAGTGGTTGGCCATGCTATGGGTGGAAACATGTTGGGAACATGTTGGCCTAGTGAGGTATGTAGGAAAAAATAAAATAAGGGCATGGGCATAAACTAATGAAAAGGAGTATGATGAATACAAAAAAAAAATGTGTGTAGTTGTTTCCCCCCCCCTTTTGCCGTGAGCTAAAGAAAAGAAAGGAGAAAATTTTTGTTCATCCTTTCTCATCTTCATTTAGCCGAAACTAGAAAGAAAAAAACAAAGAAAAAAAAAATGCTCATCCTTTGGTTCATCCTTGGCCAAAAATTTTAAGAAGGAAGGAAGAAGAAAGGTTGAAGAGGTTCGGCCATGCATGTAGCTAGGCTAAGGTATGTTTGATGATGTTCCATGAGATGCATGCATGTTTTAGTTGTTAGCTTGAGTTCTACCTAGCCCATGGTCTAAATCTTGCTATGTGATGGAAATGACACTCGGCCATGGATGCATCATTCTTGGTTGATGTTTGATGTTGTGGTGATGAGGCATGAGGATGAGTTAAGATTCGGCCTAGGTGGAGTTTGTGTTAATGCCATTGCATGCTAAATATGAAGCTTGTTAATGATGCATGTGATGGTGGCTTGATGATTCTTGAACCTCCTTTTTAGCATTTTTGAGTGAGCACATATGTGCATTGGTTGCTAAATGGAGAAGAATCGGCTAGCAAGTTGTGTGCTAAGGCCGAATATAACTTTTGCATGTTAATGAGCAATGCATGTGTTAAATTGATGGAAAGGGAGAGGATGCTTTACTAGTGTGTATATGTGTGTATTAGCCAAGTTTTGAACTTGAAACAAAAGGGTGTTTAGTCAATACAAGTGACCATACTTGTAGAATGTATTAAGTGTTGAAATCGGCCCCAAAATAGACATGCATATTCGGCCAAGGGGGAAAAATTAGCTAAAATGTTGAGTTTGATTCATGATTCCGTACATATGTGACTTTAATGTCTAATGTATAAATATGGGCTAAGTGCCTTGTGTTCCTCTTTTCGATGCTCAAATGATTAAATCAATTTATTTGTTTAATTAAGCTCAAGAGCAAAGGGGAACTAAATCCGATAAAGGGAAGGAAAAAGTGGTCGAATAGCTATCGGAATCGTTCGACAACACCCGAGGTAAGTTCTTGAGTAAGAGAGCTTAAATTATGATGTGATTAGATCATGTTTTAAGCAAATTAAAATCATGCTCTTTGTGTGGCTATTGAGCCAAATTTGCAAGAATGATAAATGTCTTGTGTTTGAGTTTTGCTAACGAAAATGAAATACGAATGTGTCATGATTTATTGTTAAATGTGCATGGTTATTTGAATGATGTCTGGGCTAAGTCCCGAAGGCTTTGTGCTAAGTGACCATATCCGGACTAAGATCCGAAGGCATTTGTGCGAGATACTAATTCCGGGCTAAGCCCGAAGGCATTTGTGCGAGATACTAATTTCGGGCTAAGCCCGAAGGCATTTGTGCGAGTTACTAAATCCGGGTTAAGTCCCGAAGGCATTTGTGCGAGTTACTAAATCCGGGTTAAGTCCCGAAGGCATTTGTGCGAATTACTATAACCGGGCTATGTCCCGAAGGCATTTGAACAAGGAGCTATATCCGGTTAAATTCCGAAGGTACGTGATTTGGGAATGAATGAACTTGCTGTAAAATTCCAGTTAATACTCTCGAAACATCCCAACATTGAGGTATGTTTCGTATGTGCTTGAATTTAGTTGAGCCCTTACAAATAAGTATTCGCTCAGTTGATAACGAGCTACCGGCCTTTGGCTGAGTTGATCTTTTGTGTATGTACATAAGGGTTGATAATGTGAAGCAAGTACGATATCGTAAATTTGTGCATATGAATTATCCGTTTAGCTATATGAATGCTATACTTTTGTTGTGCTGGAATTCCTTGCTCAAAACTTACTAAGCATAAATTGCTTACTCCGTTTCATTGCTCCTCTGTTTTATAGATTTGGTTCTCCAGCTATCGGACTCGGGATATTGAGGTCAAAGTCGCCCACACTATCAAAGCCCCCCTTTTGGTACAATTTTGGTTGAACTTCGAAATGGCATGTATAGGACTACCCGTTCGTTGTGGGTCGTGGACCCTTTGGACTTGTATAATTTTGGATAGCCATGCGAAAATGGCTTATATGTGTTTGAGTATAATGTTATAATCATTTGGTGTGGATATGCTTGACAAGGATTGGCCATGGGAATGGTTAATCACTTTCATAAATTGTGCTATTTATGCAAAAAGGGCTAGTTGAATCATGGAAACCATGAAATAGGTAAAGTCTACCTTAAAGGCAGATGCTGACAGCAGCAGTGAGGTAGATTTGGAAAATCACTAAAAATAGCAGGAATGGAATTAAATAGTGAATAAATTATGTAAACAAACCTTGATGAATCTACTTTCATAGGAAAGTAACGAAACAATCATACGGATAGTATGTTAAGAGATATTCAGGTTCTTGTGAGACAGGGCCAGAACGGTTTCTGGATTTCCTGTTCCGACTTTGGAATTTCATTATAAATTAACCAGAGATAATTAGGAGTCATACCATATATGTATAGATTCCTCTCTGAGTCTTGTTTCTGTAGAAACAAACGGCATCAGCATTGGAGCCCTGTACAAGGAGATATCCAAGTCGTAATGCGCAAAGGCAGGGTAGTCGATCCCTGTAACATGGGAGACTCTGACTAATAAAATGTACTAATTGGCCCAACCAAAAATTCTAGAAAAAATATGTAGATGGGCATATGAGTCTAGTTTCAGGGAAAAATCACGAAACTGATTTTCGAGTTGTGAAACTCAAGATATGATTTTTAAAGCGACTATTACGCAGATTGGCAGTGTCTGGAAAATTTTTTAAAAGTCTGTTAACACCTCGTGTTCGACTCCGGTGACGGTCTCGGGTTCGGGGTGTTACACACATCCTAAGCCATTTCGAGAAGCATCACTATACACCACAAATTCTTTACCTGATTCGGGTTGTACCAACATTGGTGCTTCAGTTAATAAATTTTTCAATTCTTCAAAACTCTGTTGACATTCTTCTGTCCATTCAAATTTAACATCCTTTCGGAGTAGTTTAGTCATAGGAGAAGCAATTATAGAAAATCCATTTACAAACCCCCAATAATACCCAGCTAGCCCCAAGAAACTTCTAACTTTGGTTACATTTTTCGATGGTTTCCAATCAACAATGGCTGAAATTTTACTAGGATCAACCCGTATACCATCACCTGAAACAATGTGACCTAAAAATCCAACTTCCCGAAGCCAAAATTCACTTTTACTAAACTTAGCATACAATTGCTTATCTCTCAAAGTTTGTAAAACTATCCTCAAGTGTTCAGCATGTTCTGTTTCATCTTTTGAATAAATTAAGATGTCATCTATAAACACCATAACAAATTTGTCCAAGTATGACCGAAATATGCGATTCATCAAATCCATAAACACAGTAGGAGAATTTGTCAACTCGAATGGCATAACTAAAAATTCATAATGTGACAGCCCTAAGTTGACCCTAGTCGGAAAGCGGTTTTGGGACCGCTAAACCGAATCACCGAAGTATTTGAATATAATATTTATTGTCTAAAATATGTGGATATGAATGTGTGAAAGTTTTAAGCTTCGATTTAGTCGATTGCATGTGAATTTAGTTAATAGGACTTAGGTGTGACACTTTTGAAATGTGATAGGTTAATCTATAAGGATCTAATAGTGCATGATGTCAAAATAAGTCTACTTGCATGTCAAATTAGCCAAATCTTGGATAGTGGCCGGCCATGGTATGGGCTATTAATGGTAATATGTATTTTTCTATTAACATTTTTAGTTACAAAATAAAATAATGAATTAAGAATAATAAAACATGAGGTGAGTGGGAGGAGAAACCAAAGTTGTTTCATCCTTGCTCCTCCATTGCCGTGACTTGAGGGAAGAAGAAGAAAGGAATTCTCTTGCTTCATGTTTGGTTGGTTGATGATTAGGAAGAGGTAAGTTTGATGTTATTCCATGAAATTCATGCATATTTTTAGTTGTTAGTTTAAATTCTACCTAGCCCATGGTTTAAATCTTTGCTATTTGATGGAGATGATACTCGGCCATGGATGTTGTCTTTCTTGGTTGGTGTTTGATGTTGTGTTGATGAGGTATGAAGATGATAGAGTTTGAGTGCTTAAAAAAAAGGATTGGATGTGAGTGTGTGTGAGAATTTGAAAAGGATGGGTCTTAGCAACTTCATGAAGTGTTCAGCCATGGTGCTAAAATGTTGTATTGTGTTTAAACTTAGAATTTTTAGTTATATGGTTAGTATAGGTATGGATAACCGAATATGAGAGCATGAATAGATGAAGAGTTTTGTAATTATAAAAAAAATGGGTTAATTGATATGTGGTAAATGTTAAGTGTTAAATGAAAAGGAAATGATATCATATTGGAATATGTATACTCAACCACATGAATGAATACATAGATTGGTGTTGCATGTATTCGGCTATAGGTAAGCATATTGATGATTCTACCTTGACTTAGATAATCGGCTAAAGGAGAATATTAGCTAATATGTTGAATTTGATTCATGATTTCATATATATGACTCTAATGTCTAATATATATATGGGCTAAGTACCTTGAATTTCTCTTGATGTTCAAGATGATTAAATCAATTTATTTGTTAAATTAAGCTCAAGAGCAAAGGGGAACTAAATCCGATAAAGGAAAGGAAAAAGTAATTGAATAGCCGTTGAAGTCGTTCGACATCATCCGAGGTAAGTCTTCGAGTAATGGAACTTAGTTTATGATTTGTTTAAGTCATGACACATAATCATAACAAATAAACGGTGATATAATGATTCTACTTGAGTTATATATTGAGGTAATTAGTTTATACTTATGACGGTTAGCCGAATGTGTATAGAGATCATGTTATGAAGTAAATCAAAATCATGCTCTTTGTATGTGGCTATTGAGCCGAAAATGGTAATGGTTGATAAGTGTCTTGTGTTTGAGTTCTAGTAATGAAAATGAAATATAGATGTGTTATGATTTATTGATATATGTGCATGATTATTCGAATGATAACCGGACTAAGATCTGAAGGCATTTGTGCTAGTGATTATATCCGGGCTAAGTCCCGAAGGCATTTGTGCTAGTGATTATATCCGGGCTATGTCCCGAAGGCATTTGTGCTAGTGACTATATCCGGGCTAAGTCTCGAAGGCATTTGTGCTAGTGACTATGTCCGGGCTAAGTCCCGAAGGCATTCGTGCGAGTTGCTATATCCGGCTAATTTCCGAAGGTACTTGGGTTTGGAAATGAGCGATCTTGCTGTAATAATGTCAATTAATAAACTCATAAAATCCAAACGATAAGGTATGTTTCGTATATGCATCGGAAAAGTTGATTCCTTTTTAATAGTAGTCGCTCAATTGATTAACGATCTTCCGGCCCTTAGATAGGTTTGATTCCCTGTGTATGAATATAATGATTGAAGCGTGAAGTAAGTATGATTTTGAGAATATGCATATATGCAATTATTCATTTGGTCATATGAACGCTATACTTTTGTCGTAAATAATTTCATTACACAAAACTTACTAAGCATTAAATGCTTATTCTGTTTCTTTAATTCTCTGTTTTATAGATTTTGTTCGTCAGCTATCGGACTCAGGATTGTCAAAGTCAAAGTCGTCCACACTATCTAAGCCCTTTTGGTACTATTTTAGTTGAACTTCGATAGTGGCATGTATAGGACTGACCTTTGTTGTTAATTAAGTACCTTTTGGTAATGTATACATTCGGATAGCCATGCAAAAATGGCTTATATATTTTGATCATAGCATTATAATCATTTTGTATATATGGTTATTGAGTGGTATGGAAATGCTTGGTAATGACTAGCCATTGGAATGGTTAATCATGATCATATTTGGTGCTATGTATGTCAAGTGGCTAGTTGAATCATGGAAACTATGAAAGAGGTGAGATTTACCTTAAAGTAGATGCTGACAGCAGCAGTGATGTGAGTTTGAAAAATCACTAAAAATAGTATAAAAGTAATTAAATAATGAATAAATTATGTAATCGTATCTTGATGAGTCTATTTTCATATGAAAGAAACAAAACGACCATATGAGCTGTATTTTATGAGATGTTTAAGTTTTCGTGAAATAGGGCCAGAGCGATTTCTGGATCCCTGTTCTGACTTTGGAGATTCACCATAAATTAAACAGAGATAATTAGAAATCATGCTTTATATCTACAGATTCCTTTTTGAGTCTAGTTTCATTAGAAACAAACGGCATAAGTATTGAAGCCCTGTACAGGAAGATATCTAAGTCATAATTCATGAAGTTCAGAGTAGTTGAACCCTGAAACAGGGGAGATTTTAACTAATAAACTGTACTAATTGGCCTGACCAAAAATTCTAGAAAAACATTTGTAGATGGATATATGAGTCTAGTTTCAGGGAATATTTACAGAATCAGTTTTCGAGTTTTGGAACTCGAGATATGATTTTTAAAGTGACTGTGATGCAGTTAACCAGCTTGTCTGGAAATTTTAAAATGAACTGTGTAATAAAGGAATTAAGTGTGTTAACACCTCGTGTTCGACTCCGGAAATGGTCTCGGGTACGGGGCGTTACAATTTTATTAGTATCAGAGCTACGGTTTAGTCGATTCTAGGACTACCGTAATACGTCCGGGTCTATCTATACATGCCATTATGTGTTTATTTGATAGTGTGGAGATTTTTGACAGTTAAAAATGTGTTTATTTATAGTAATAGATCCTGATCCCAACCGAGCGGTAGCTGATGATCTTGAGAGTGTAGCACCTGCGCCCGCACAAGGGACAGCGCCGGGGGACTCTCAACCTATTGCTAGTAATCAGAATGATGAAGCTAGACAGGCCTTTTATAGCGTGATGAATGATTGGTTCAATCAGTATATTCGAGCTAATACGGCTGTTCCACAACCTCCATTCCCGACTAATACATCCCCCACACCTGCGATACCTCCGGTAACTGACCAAATAAGGTTAAATAACCAGTTGACAGAATTCGAAAACACGGGGCTACTGAATTTAAAGCTACAGATAGCGAAGATGCCGAGCAAGCTGAATTTTGGTTGGACAACACTATTCGGGTACTTGATGAACTATCTTTCACACCCGATGAATGCCTAAAGTGTACGATCTCCTTGCTGCGTGATTCCGCCTACTATTGGTGGAATACGTTGATTTCTGTTGTGCCCAGAGAGCAAGTAACTTGAGAGTTTTTCCAAACCGAGTTTCGAAAAAAGTATATCAGCCAGAGATTCATTGATAAAAAACGGAAAGAATTTCTTGAACTTAAACAAGGTTCCATGTCGGTTACTGACTATGAACGAAAATTTGTAAGGCTGAGCCGGTACGCGTGAGAATGCATTTCTTCAGAGCTGTGATGTGCAAACGTTTCAAAGATGGACTGAACGATGATATAAAGCTGTATGTTGGCATTTTAGAAATAAGAGAATTTGTGGTACTTGTCGAGCGAGCTTGCAAAGCCGAAGAGCTCAGTAAGGAGAAAAGAAAAGCTGATATGGGAGCAAAGGAGTTTCGTAAGAGATCTTCGGGAAAGCCCTTTCAACAGTCATCGAAGAAATTTAGAAATGATTTAGGCCAATCTAAAGACACTTCGGGCTTTTCTAGACGAGATCGTGATCGACCCCCTGTGAGTACACGAGTCACTTCGGTTGCCAGTGTTGGAAATGATCGTCGAGACAGAACTGAGTGCCAGTATTGTGGTAAATGGCATTCCGGGAGTTGTAGATTCCATGACCGCTCCTGTTATAAGTGCGGATCAGCTGACCACTTTTTTAAGGATTGCCCGAGACTGTCTGAACAAAATGTAAATCAGAGTGGGAAACCAGGTGCTACTACTGCTCGGGGTAGACCATCTAGAAATACGGGGAATGCTAGTGGTGGTCAGAGAGGATCTAGAGATGCTACAACCAGATCTGAGGCTCGTGCTCCTGCTAGAGCTTATGCTATACGCGCACGCGAGGATGCTTCCTCGCCAGATGTTATTACCGGTACTTTCACTTTCCTTGATACTAATGTGATTGCTTTGATTGACCCTGGTTCTACTCATTCATATGTATGTGAGACCTTAGCATCCAGTAAGACTTTACCTGTTGAGTCTACTGAGTTCGTAATTCGAGTGTCGAATCTCTTGGGTCGTTATGTGCTTGTCGATAAGGTGTGTAAGAAATGCCCCCTAGTAATCAGAGGTTCCTGCTTTTCGGCCGATTTGATGCTTTTACCGTTTGATGAATTTGATGTTATTCTCGGTTTGGATTGGTTGACCGTACATGATGCAATTGTGAATTGAGGTGTGCAAATAATGAGATAATCCGAGTTGAGTCTACTGTTTTGAATGGATTGCCAATAATAATATCCTCGATGTTAGCTCAAAAATATGTGAGAAAGGGGTGTGAAGCGTACCTTGCATACGTACTTGATAATAAAGAGTCAGAAAAGAAACTTGAATCGGTACCAGTGGTTTGTGAATATCCGGATGTTTTTCCCGAAGAATTACCGGGGTTACCACCTGTTCGGGAAGTAGAGTTTGGCATCGAACTTGTACCTGGGACTACACCGATTTCGATAGCTCCGTATCGTATGGCACCAACGGAATTAAAGGAATTGAAAGCTCAGTTGCAAGAGTTGATGGATAGAGGTTTTGCTCGACCGAGTTTCTCACCTTGGGGTGCACCAGTATTGTTTGTGAAAAAGAAGGACGGAACCATGAGACTGTGCATCGACTATCGTCAGCTGAATAAAGTGACAATAAAGAATAAATATCCATTACCGCGTATTGATGATTTGTTTGATCAACTAAAGGGAGCCTCAGTGTTTTCAAAGATAGATTTGAGATCAGGTTATTATTAGTTGCGAGTTCGAGACTCAGATATACCCAAAACTGCTTTCAGAACGAGATACGGTCACTACGAGTTTTTAGTGATGCCGTTTGGGCTCACTAATGCCCCGGCAGTATTTATGGATTTGATGAATCGGATCTTCAGACCGTATTTGGATCGATTTGTAGTCGTGTTTATCGATGATATCTTGGTCTATTCGAGAAATGAAACCGATCATGCTGAACACCTGGGATTAATGTTGCAGATTTTACGGGATAAGCAGTTATATGCTAAGTTCAGTAAGTGTGAGTTCTGGTTAAGAGAGGTTAGCTTCTTGGGTCATGTGGTATCTGCATCGGGTATTCGAGTTGATCCGAGCAAAATTTCAGCCATACTTAACTGGAAGCCTTCGAGAAATATTATTGAAGTTCGGAGCTTTTTGGGACTTGCTGGTTACTACAGACGCTTTGTAAAGGGTTTCTCGATGATAGCCACACCAATAACGAAACTACTTCAGAAAGATGTTAAGTTTGAATGGACAGAAAAGTGTCAGGAAAGTTTCAATCAACTGAAAACTTATTTGACTGAAGCTCCAGTACTAGTGCAACCCGAATCAGGCAAGGAGTTTGTCATTTACAGTGATGCATCCTTACTTGGGTTGGGTTGTGTATTGATGCAATAAAGTCGAGTTATGGCTTATGCGTCGAGACAATTGAAGCCACATGAGAAAAATTATCCAACCCATGATCTCGAACTAGCTGCCATCGTATTCGCTTTGAAAACATGGCGACATTACTTATTTGGTGAGAAGTGCCATGTATATTCGGATCACAAAAGTCTCAAATATTTGATGACTCAAAGAGACTTGAATCTGTGACAAAGACGTTGGCTTGAGTTATTAAAAGATTATGAGCTTGTCATTGACTATCACCCGGGAAAGGCTAATATGGTTGCGGATGCTTTAATTCATAAATCACTGTTTGCTTTACGAGCGATGAATGTACACTTGTCTGTTCTATCCGACAATGTGTTAGTAGCTGAATTAAAGGCCAAACCCTTATTGATTCATCAAATTCGTGAAGCTCAGAAAGTCGATGATGAATTGGTTGCAAAATGGGCTGAATGTGTTTCGAACGTGGAATCAGAGTTTCAAATTGACGATGACGATTGTTTGAGGTTCAGAAGTCGTTTGTGTGTCCCAAGAAATTCAGAACTTATTTCGATGATTTTGAACAAAGCTCACTGTAGCCGAATGTCAATTTACCCGGGGAGTACGAAAATGTACAACGATCTGAGATGTCAGTTTTGGTGGCATGGTATGAAACGAGACATTTCCGATTTTGTTTCGAAGTGTTTAATATGTCAACAAGTGAAAGCGGAACATCAAGTGCCTACAGGTTTACTTCAGCCGATCATGATACCTGAATGGAAATGGGAACGAATCACGATGGATTTTGTATCTGGGTTGCCATTGTCGGCAAGTAAGAAAGATGCGATTTGGGTTGTTGTTGATAGACTGACTAAGTCGACTCATTTTATTCTCGTACGTACGGATTATTCACTGGATAAACTAGCTGAATTGTATGTTTCTCAGATTGTGAGATTACATGGAGTACCTATTTCTATTGTGTCGGATAGAGATCCGAGATTCACCTCGCGATTTTGGAAGAAATTGCAAGAAGCTTTGGGTACCAAGTTGCATTTTAGCACCGCTTTTCATCCACAAACTGATGGTCAATCCGAGTGGATAATTCAGATACTCGAGGATATGTTGAGATGTTGCATCCTTGAGTTTAGTGGTTCATGGGAGCGGTATTTACCTTTGATTGAATTCGCTTACAACAATAGTTTTCAATCAAGTATTAAGATGGCACCTTACGAGGCTTTGTACGGTCGTAAATGCCGTACACCATTGTTTTGGACCGAGCTCGGTGAAAGTAAAATTTTCGGAGTTGATTTGATTAAAGATGCTGAGCAGAAAGTAAAAATAATTCGTGAAAGTCTGAAGGCAGCATCAGATCGTCAGAAGTCGTACGCGGATTTAAAACGAAGAGATATTGAGTATCAGGTGGGAGACAAAGTGTTTCTTAAAGTTTCACCTTGGAAAAAGATACTCAGATTTGGACGTAAGGGCAAACTGAGTCCGAGGTTCATAGGGCCGTATGAAATATCCGAACGAGTTGGTCCAGTGGCATATAGATTGATTTTACCCCCTGATCTCGAAAAGATTCACAACATTTTTCATGTTTCGATGCTTCGACGTTACAGATCCGATCTTTCGCACGTAATAAATCCCTCCGAGGTTGAAATTCAAGCCGATATGAGTTATGAAGAAGAACCGATTCGTATCCTAGCCCGTGAAGTGAAAGAGTTACGAAACAAAAGGGTTCCGTTAGTAAAGGTGTTATGGCTCAAACACGGGGTCGAAGAAGCTACTTGGGAAACCAAGAACTCTATGAAAGAATGATACCCAAACCTATTTACCGGTAAGATTTTCGGGGACGAAAATTTCTTAAGTGGGGGAGAGTTGTGACAGTCCTAAATTGACCCTAGTCGGAAAGCGGTTTCGGGACCGCTAAACCGAATTACCGAAGTATTTGAATATAATATTTATTGTCTAAAATATGTGGATATGAATGTGTGAAAGTTTTAAGCTTCGATTTAGTCGATTGCATGTGAATTTAGTTAATAGGACTTAGGTGTGACACTTTTGAAATGTGATTGGTTAATCTATAAGGATCTAATAGTGCATGATGTCAGAAAAAGTGTACTTGCATGTCAAATTAGCCAAATCTTGGATAGTGGCCGGCCATGGTATGGGCTATTAATGGTAATATGTATTTTTCTATTAACATTTTTTAGTTACAAAATAAAATAATGAATTAAGAATAATAAAACATGAGGTGAGTGGGAGGAGAAACCAAAGTTGTTTCATCCTTGCTTCTCCATTGCCGTGACTTGAGGGAAGAAGACGAAAAGAATTCTCTTGCTTCATGTTCGGTTGGTTGATGATTAGGAAGAGGTAAGTTTGATGTTATTCCATGAAATTCATGCATATTTTTAGTTGTTAGTTTAAATTCTACCTAGCCCATGGTTTAAATCTTTGATATTTGATGGAGATGATACTCGGCCATGGATGTTGTCTTTCTTGGTTGGTGTTTGATGTTGTGTTGATGAGGTATGAAGATGATAGAGTTTGAGTGCTTAACAAAAAGGATTGGATGTGAGTGTGTGTGAGAATTTGAAAAGGATGGGTCTTAGCAACTTCATGAAGTGTTCGACCATGGTGCTAAAATGTTGTATTGTGTTTAAACTTAGAATTTTTAGTTATATAGTTAGTATAGGTATGGATAACCGAATATGAGAGCATGAATAGATGAAGAGTTTTGTAATTATAAAAAAATGGGTTAATTGATATGTGGTAAATGTTAAGTGTTAAATGAAATGGAAATGATATCATATTGGAATATGTATACTCGACCACATGAATGAATACATAGATTGGTGTTGCATGTATTCGGCTATAGGTAAGCATATTGATGATTCTATCTTGACTTAGATAATCGGCTAAAGGAGAATATTAGCTAATATGTTGAATTTGATTCATGATTTCATATTTATGACTCTAATGTCTAATATATATATGGGCTAAGTACCTTGAATTTCTCTTGATGTTCAAGATGATTAAATCAATTTATTTGTTAAATTAAGCTCAAGAGCAAAGGGGAACTAAATCCGATAAAGGAAAGGAAAAAGTAATTGAATAGCCGTTGAAGTCGTTCGACAACATCCGAGGTAAGTCTTCGAGTAATGGAACTTAGTTTATGATTTGTTTAAGTCATGACACATAAGCATAACAAATAAACAGTGATATAATGATTCTACTTGAGTTATATATTGAGGTAATTAGTTTATACTTATGACAGGCAGCCGAATGTGTATAGAGATCATGTTATGAAGTAAATCAAAATCATGCTCTTTGTATGTGGCTATTGAGTCGAAAATGGTAATGGTTGATAAGTGTCTTGTGTTTGAGTTCTAGTAATGAAAATGAAATATAGATGTGTTATGATTTATTGATATATGTGCATGATTATTCGAATGATAACCGGACTAAGATCCGAAGGCATTTGTGCTAGCGATTATATCCGGGCTAAGTCCCGAAGGCATTTGTGCTAGTGACTATATCCGGGCTAAGTCCCGAAGGCATTTGTGCTAGTGACTATGTCTGGGCTAAGTCCCAAAGGCATTCGTGCGAGTTGCTATATCCGGCTAAATGCTGAAGGTACTTGGGTCTGGAAATGAGCGATCTTGCTGTAATAATTTCAATTAATACGCTCATAAAATCTAAACGATAAGGTATGTTTCGTATATGCATCAGAAAAGTTGATTCCTTTTTAATAGTATTCGCTCAATTGATTAACGATCTTCCGGCCTTTAGATAGGTTTGATTCCCTGTGTATGAATATAATGGTTGAGGCATGAAGTAAGTATGATTTTGAGAATATGCATATATGCAATTATTCATTTGGTCATATGAACGCTATCTTTAGTCGTAAATAATTTCATTACTCAAAACTTACTAAGCATTAAATGCTTATTCTGTTTCTTTAATTCTCTGTTTTATAGATTTTGTTCGTCAGCTATCGGACTCGGGATTGTCAAAGTCGAATTCGTCCACACTATCTTAGCCCTTTTGGTACTCTTTTAGTTGAACTTCGATAGTGGCATGTATACAACTGACCTTTGTTGTTAATTAAGTACCTTTTGGTAATGTATACATTCGGATAGCCATGCGAAAATGGCTTATATATTTTGAGCATAGCATTATAATCATTTTGTATATATGGTTATTGAGTGGTATGGAAATGCTTGGTAATAACTGGCCATTGGAATGGTTAATCATGATCATATTTGGTGCTATGTATGTCAAGTGGCTAGTTGAATCATGGAAACTATGAAATAGGTGAGATTTACCTTAAAGTAGATGCTAACAGCGGCAGTGATGTGAGTTTGAAAATTCACTAAAAATAGTAGAAATGTAATTAAATAATTAATAAATTATTTAATCTAATCTTGATGAGTCTATTTTCATATGAAAGAAACGAAATGACCATATGAGCCGTAGTTTATGAGATGTTTAAGTTTTCGTGAAATAGGGCCAGAGCGATTTCTGGATCCCCTGTTCTGCCTTTGGAGATTCACCATAAATTAAACAGAGATAATTATAAGTCATGATTTATATGTACAAATTCCTTTTTGAGTCTAGTTTCATTAGAAACAAACGGTATAAGTATTGAAGCCCTGTACAGGGAGATATCTAAGTCATAATGCATGAAGGTCAGAGTAGTCGAACCCTGAAACAGGGGAGATTTTAACTAATAAACTGTACTAATTGGACAGACAAAAAATTCTAGAAAAAAAATTTGTAGATGGATATATGAGTCTAGTTTCAGGAAAAATTTACGGAATCAGTTTTCAAGTTTTGGAACTCGAGATATGATTTTTAAAGTGACTGTGATGCAGTTAACCAGCTTGTCTGGAAATTTTAAAAAGAACTGTGTAATAAAGGAATTAAGTCTGTTAACACCTCGTGTTCGACTCCGGCAACGGTCTCGGGTACGGGGCGTTACACATAGTGACCGTACCTTGTTCTAAAGGCAGTTTTAGGCACATCCGAATCTTTTACTTGCAGCTGGTAGTACCCAGATCTCAAGTCAATCTTTGAAAACCATGTCGCTCCTTTTAACTAATCAAACAAATCATCAATTCTTGGTAACGGATACTTGTTTTTTATTGTCACCTTATTTAATTGCCGATAGTCAACACACAATCTCATAGAACCATCCTTATTTTTCACAAATAACACGGTAGCACCCTAAGGTGAAAAACTCGGTCTCACAAAGCTTTTATCAGTCAAGTCTTGCAACTGCGACTTTAATTCTTTCAACTCTACTTGTGCCATTCTATACGGAGAAATCGAGATCGGAGCTATTCCCGGTATTCCCGGTATCAATTTAATACTAAATTCTACTTCCCTGACTGGAGGTAAACTCGGCAATTCTTCTGGAAATACATCCGCAAATTCATACACAACCGGCATTGATTCATCTTTCTTTTCAAATTCTTTTGTATTAATTACATACGCCAAATAAGATTCATAACCCTTTTTGAAATATCTCTGAGCCGACATCGAAGAAATCATGCTAGATAATGCCTCTGATTTATCTAGTTCAACCCGCAGAATTTCACCACTTTCATACTTTAATTCTATAACCTTTTCTTTGCAATTTACTATAGCATCATGCAATGTCAACCAATCCATACCCAAAATAACATCAAATTCATCAAACGGAAACAACATCAAGTCGGCCGGAAAGTAATGACCCCGAATCATTAAAGGGCATTTCTTGCATACTTTATCAACTATCACACATTTGCCTAACGGATTCGACACTCTAATCATAAATTCTGTGTTCTCAACAGGTATATTCATACTAGACACCAATTTCATGCACACATATGAATGAGTAGAACCAGGATCAATCAAAACAATAACATTAACATCATAAAGAGAAAATATACCAGTAATCACGTCAGGTGATGAAGCATCTTCATGTGACTTTATAGCATAAGTTCAAGCTGGAGCCCTTGCTTCAGATATAGCTGCTGAATCTCTGGATACATTCTTGCTGCTTGCTTCATTTCCAGCTTTTCTCGAATATCTTCCCCTCGAGTCTGCACCACTAGCTTTTACACTCAGAAATTGTTCTTTCTCGACTCTCTCTGGGCAGTCTCGAATAAAATGATTCAGAGAACCACACTGAAAACATTCATTCGCTCTACATGGGCCAAAATGATTTCTACCACACCACTGGCACTCGGGCTTAACAAATCTCATATTTTCTACACTAGCCGCAGAAGTAGTCTGAGATTTAGGACCCACATTTTGCTTCTTAAAATTTCCATATGATTGTCCAGCCGAAGCCTGTGAACAAGGATTCATATTTCTAGATTTTCTGGACTGTTGTGAGAATGAACTGCTCATCGGTCTTTTCTTCCAGTTTCTAGTCTCAACCTCTACTTCTTTCTTCTCTTTAAGTAGTTCTAAGCCTTGCAAGCTCGATAACCAGTACTACCATTTCTTTTAATTCAAGAATCCCAACAAACACTTTGATGTCTTCATTGAGTTCGTCTTCAAATCGTCTGCACATTTTAGCTTCTGTAGGGATATATTCTCTAGCATACTTACTCAACCTGACGAACTCCCTTTCGTATTCAGTAACTATCATGTTCTCCTGCTTTAATTCAAGAAACTCTTTACGCTTCTGATCAATAAATCTTTCACTGATGTATTTCTTCCGAAATTTTTCTTGAAAGAACTCCCAAGTTATTTTCTCTTTCGGTACTATTGAAGTCAATGTCTTCCACCAATGATAAGCTAAATCCCTCAACAATGATATAGCACATTTTAAGCATTCCTCAGGTGTACAAGACAATTCATCAATTACCCGAATAGAATTCTCAAGCCAAAACTCTGCTTTCTCAGCATCATCATCAATATTTGCCCAGAATTCTTTGGCCCCTTGCTTATGGATTCTGTCAACTAGAGTTTTGTGAAATTTCATCAGATCTACACCTTGAGACATCAGGGGTACAGGTTGAGGAATCGGGGGAGGTGGGGGAGGTTGTGCATTCGGGTTTGTACGAACGAACTCAGTATACCAGCCATTCATCATCTGGAGAAAGGCTTCCCGAGCCCTTTCTCTTCCTCCTTGACCCACAGTAGGAGGTGGATTTTCAGTTGGCACCGCCCCTTCAGTCGGAGCTGGTGCATTACTCTCTACATCATCAGCCGCAACTGGATCGGGATCCATTTACTATAAAAAAATCATTTAAAACTTAAACAACTCAAACAATTTATTTTTAAAACTTCCAGACAAGCTGGCAATCTGCGTTATAGTCGCTTAAAAATTCATATCTCGAGTTCCAAAACTCAAAATCCAATTCCGTAAATGTTTCTTGAAACTAGACTCATATATATATCTACTAATTGTTTTCTAGAATTTTTGGTCAGGCCAATTAGTACATTTTATTAGTTAAAGTCTCCCCTGTTTTAGGGTTCGACTTCTCCGACCTCTGTGTATTACGAATCGGATTTCTCTTTGTACAAAATTTAAATGACTATACTATTTGTGTCTCTTAAAATCAGACTCAATAAGGAATCTGTATATATAAAGAATGACTTCTAATTATTTTTTTACAATTTATGGTGAATTCTTAAATTCAGAATAGGGGATCCAGAAATCACTCTGACCTTATTTCACAAAAATTCAAATATATCATAAAATATAATTCATATTCCTATTTTGTTGAATCTATATGAAAATAGACTCATTAAGCTTCGATTCTTTAACTTATTCATCATTTAATTCAATTTCTACTATTTTTAGTGATTTTTTAAATTCACATCATTGCTACAGCAATATTCTATTTTATAACAAATTTCACTTTACTATAGATTTCCACGGACTAAATAGCATTTTAAACATACATGGCATCAAATATGATTTAGATTGGCCATTCCAATGGCTAATCATTCACAAACCCTTTTCTTACCAAGCCATAACCATGTCATAAAATCATTTACACAAAGTGAGTATTTTGCCATACATGCCACATTCAAAATACACAAGCCATTTTACCAATTTAGGCCTTCGGATAGTGTGGACTAATCTTCGACCTATCCCGATTCTCAAGCCGGCTTGTCAACAACTACAATGAATGAAAAGGAGGGGGTAAGCATAAATGCTTAGTAAGTTCACATGCAAATAGCAAGTAACATAATCATGAAATTCCACATAAACATCATTTCATATACAACATGTAACACCCCAAATCCGGCCTAAACGTTATGGCCGGATCTGGCATGCCACATCAAAGCGTTCAAAAACATTTCAGGTCGTTGTTTTAAAAACTTACTTAGTGTTTTAAAAGATAATTTTAATGCAGGTTAAGGTGAATGGAAGCTGAGCACCAGGTAGGAAACCGGAAAAGAGGAGGTGAGTCCATCGGACTGCTTAAGTACCAAGCTCCCTTCGGATCCAATCCTAGACATGCACACCACCATTTCCACACCTTAACGTCATGTATATTTCTAGGAAACCAATTTGATTAAGTCCTTTTTAGGAAAAGTGATTAATTTTGGTAAATATTTTCATTGCAGAAGCTTTACTTGTTGTCGTGTTATTTTGAAATTAATTACTATTTTTTTGAAAACACGTCCTAAAGTTATCCAATTCCAACAGTTAAATATAAGTATTACCTACCTTAACAAAACATATAAAAACCATCAAAAATAATTAAGCGGCCTTATTACAATTTTTAAAAAAAAAAACCAAAACCTTAAACGTAAAAGAAATGCCCAGTTCACTGGAAGAGAGTCAAACTTACAGAACGTGTGGCCACTCCGAATCCCTCACAG
Source organism: Gossypium hirsutum (assembly GCF_007990345.1). Classification (NCBI taxonomy): domain Eukaryota; kingdom Viridiplantae; phylum Streptophyta; class Magnoliopsida; order Malvales; family Malvaceae; genus Gossypium; species Gossypium hirsutum. Next base: position 57,886,544 of record NC_053429.1, on the reverse strand, counting down.
CTCCAAGCCCACTATGGTTGGGGATTACCTGCGTGGATGGAAATAAAGGGGTGAGTTTGGGGAAACTCAGTGTGTAAATTAACCCAACCATAGCCTATATCAGCTCAACCACAGAAACAGAATAAGTTGGCCTTAGCCCAGAACAGAAGTCAGAATAAAGCCCATAGGCCCATAACAGAATAGAACAGAATAGATATTACATGTCTATGCAAAACCCAACCCATATCAACCACATGCACCCCATACCAACCTTTCACCATGTGGGGAGACTACTCGACCCACCCAACCGCTACACGCCACAGAAATATGCAGCATTGCTGCTAGAACAGATAATGTGACTGAGTCACCAGAATAGATAATTGTGGCAGAGCCACCAGAACAGATATATGTGGCAGAGCCACCAGATCAGATAAATATGGCATAGCCACCAGGATGCTTCCTCCATAACATAACCCATGTCCCCATGCAGCAGATATACAATCATGGCATACATCATACAGAATTAAATTGTCATGCTTTTCAGTCAAAAGTAACCCTAGGGGTATAATGGTAATTTTGCACCTAGGGTATATCAGTAATTTCCATACATAGGGGTATTAAAGTAATTTAACTATTCTTAGGGTTTTCATGCACAGCATAGCCATTTACATACGACCAGAAACACTTACCGCTTTTTCTTACCGTACTGGGCCCGTTGGCCCACTATCCCGATTTTGGCCCATTAAGCCCCAAAAACATCAAAATGCACAGAATCGTGCACTCTACAGTCTTATCACTTTAATCTACCATATACATCAAACTACTAATCTCACAAGCATTCGCAGACTCGCATGCTCTTAAAATGCTGACTTTTCGGCATTTTGGCTTTTCGGGTTTTACCGATCTAGTCTATAAGAGGGTGTCAGTTACACACCTGATTGCAATGATACGCTGATGAGATCCACACACGTACTACCTACAGTTGAATTACTAACACGTTAATCTAACTTATCGAAAATGAACTACGTAATAACCCCTTACCACATTCGGCCAAAGGCACCTTAGGCACTAGCGATCCTACCTTTGCCGAAGTTAGCGATTATGTTTAGATCCAGTCACTCCACTTGTCCAAGCCTTCGATCAGCAGCTTTAGATCCCACTATTATCAAAATAAAACAGTTATAACACCCTTTAGAGCTACATGCCCAAATCGACAGCCCCCTAACCTTTAGATCCAGTCACTCCACTTGTCCAAGCCTTCGATCAGCAGCTTTAGATCCCACTATTATCAAAATAAAACAGTTATAACACCCTTTAGAGCTACATGCCCAAATCGATAGCCCCCTAACCTTTAGGGGTTTCAGCTTTTCTAAAACTCGAAATAAGGATTAAGTTAAAAAAACTTACCACCGGTTCCTTCAGTCAATGACTCCAATTAACTCCTACTCGATTCTGATGCATATCTACCCCTCAAATGATAACAAAAGTCGAGCCTTTATTGATCTTAAAATTCGGCTATGACCCTATGGCTAGCGTTTTCGGCTTTTTGTAAAAGTGAAGAAAATATGAGGTTTTGTAGTGGCTTTGTCGACAGAAACTTGGGGTTCAGAGGACAAGAGAATCGGTCAAGAAAATGAAGGAGAATAAGAGAGTTTTGCCTAGAAGAAAATGGCACAAAAGAAAGCAGGCTTTCGCGATTTCGGCTTTTTGAGGCAATTGACTATAAGCTTAGAACAATGGAAAAAAGTAGGTAGGGTAGAGTGGTGGAAGGATTCGGCTATGGAGAAAAGAAGAGGAGAAAGTAGATGGAGAGAAAAAGAAAAGAAGAGAAGAGGAGGAAGGATATTAAAAAAACGACATAACTTACCCCTAATGCCGAACTTATACTGGCACTTAACCTAGTCGAAATTGCCCCCCTAAAGCACCCCTTGGCTGGCCAATTCTTGCTCTTCAAAAGTCCACCATTCGGCCAACACTGTTCTCCCTAATCAGCTCCTAAATCCTCTCCCTTATCAGCTCCTAAATCCTACCCCTTATCAACTCCTAAATCCTATCCCTTATCAACTCCTAAATCCTCTCCTGACAGACTTTCACTTTAGTTCCACTGCTTACCTTTTCTGTACATAAAAATTAATATCACTAATTTGCTTACCTTGCAACTCGAACCTTAGCTCTCTTTGGTCATCCACATGCCACCTCTAAAGCCCCCCAAGTGGTGTCACATGCCAACTTACCACAAGCTTCCTTGTGTTTTATTTTACCTAGTTAATTCTTAAAAGCCCAGTTAACCAGAACCGCTTTTCTTATGGAACTAGAATTAACTAAAATTACCGAGTTTTAACTTACGCTTGGGCCTTCTAGAGGCCCACTAACATAATTAAACCTACACCCACGCAAACAGAACACAAAAATTTTAAATTCGCCAACATACACAGAATTCCTGAAAATTGGGGCGTTGCAACTCTACCCTCCTTAAAGAAATTTCGTCCTCGAAATTTACCTGATCCAAACAGATGAGGGTATTGCTGTTGCATCGCCTCTTCCGGCTCCCAAGTAGCTTCCTCTCTGCCATGATTACGCCAAAGCACTTTCACTAACAAGAGAGATTTCCTTTTGAGAACCTTAACATCTCAAGCCAATATTTGAACAGGCTCCTCCTCAAAGGTCAAATCAGTCTGAACTTCAATATCTGCAACCGGCACGACATGAGCAGGGTCAGAATGATAACGCCTTAACATGGAGACGTGAAAAACATCGTGAATACTGTCTAACTCTGGGGGCAATTCCAATTGATAAGCTACTGGGCCTACTCGCTTCAAAATCCGATAAGGCCCAATGAACCGCGGACTCAGCTTGCCCTTCTTACCAAACCTTAATATCTTTTTCCAAGGAGAAACCTTCAAGAAAACCATATCACCTACTGAGTACTCAATCTCCTTCCGCTTCAAATCTGCATATGAATTTTGTCTATCAGAAGCTTCTTTTAACTGATCCCTAATTATTCTGACCTTATCCTCAGTATCAGCTACCAACTCTGGTCCAAGAACTTGTCGCTCTCCTAGTTCAGTCCAACAACTAGGGGTACGACACCTTCGTCCATACGGTGCCATTCAAATACTTGCCTAGTAACTGTTATTGTACGCAGATTCTGCCAACGGCAAGTAATCCTCCCAACTACCTCGAAAGTCCATTACGCATCCCCTCAACATATCCTCCAGAATCTGAATAACTCTTTCTGACTGACCATCAATTTGGGGATGAAAAGCCGTGCTAAAGTTCAATCGCGTCCCCAATACCTCATGCAGCTTTTGCCAAAACCAAGATGTGAATCTAGGATCCCGACTAGAAATAATCAAAATTGGGACTCCATGAAGTCGCACAATCTCTGCCACATACAACTTGGCTAACCTTTAAAGTGAGAAGTCAGTACGTACAGGTATGAAATGGGCTGATTTGGACAACCTATCCATAACCACCCACACCGAGTCTTTCTTCGATGGTGTCAAGGGTAGCCCACTCACAAAGTCCATGGTTACCCTCTCCCACTTCCAAAGTGGTATCTTCACCAGCTGCAACAGTCCAGAAGGTAATTGATGCTCAACTTTCACTTGCTGGCATGTTAGACATTTCCCTACAAACTCCGTTACTTCTCGTTTAAGTCTAGGCCACCAGTACACTTCTCGCAAGTCGTGATACAACTTATTCCCTCTAGGATGCAAGGCACACAGTCCCCCATGAGCTTCCTTCAATATTGCCTGCCTCAAGTCAGAGTCCTTCGAACACAAATTCTTCCTCGAAAACACAGAACTCCTGCGCTATTTAACCCAAACTCAGAAGTTTCCCCTTCCTTAACTTGTTGAAAACGAGCGACCAAAGACTTATCATTCAACTGCTTTTCCTTAATCTATTCCACCCAGGTTGGTCTCACTTGCAACTCAGCCAATAGACTTCCATCATCATACAGACTCAGACGAGCAAACATTGCTCTCAGATCAGATACAGTTCTACGACTTAGAGCGTCGGCTACCACATTAGCCTTGCCTAGGTGATACTCAATCGAACTGTCATAATCCTTAAGCAACTCAATCCATCTCCTTTGCCTAAGGTTTAGCTCCTTCTGAGTCAACAAATACTTAAGACTCTTGTGGTCTATGTATATAATACACCTTTCTCCGTACAAGTAATGTCTCCAAATTTTAAGTGCAAATATCACCGCCGCCAACTCCAAATCATGAGTAGGATAGTTCCCCTCGTGAGGCTTAAGCTGTCATGATGCATATGCAACCACGTTACCCTCTTGCATCAACACGCAGCCCAAACCTACATGTGATGCGTCATTGTACACTGTAAAATCTTTCCCAGACTCCGGCTGAATTAACACAGGTACTTCAGTCAGAACTTTCTTCAACTTCTCAAAAGCTTCCTGCTGCTTCTCAGTCCATACAAACAGTACTCCTTTCCTTATGAGTTTTGTCAGGGGTGTTGCCATCACAGAAAAACCTTCCACAAACCTTCTGTAGTATCCTGCCAATCCTAGAAAACTCCATATTTCCGACACTGACCTAGGCAGCTTCCACTCCAAAATCGCGTCAATCTTCCAAGGTCCCACCTTAATCCCCTCAGCAGAGACCACATGTCCTAAGAAGGTTACTTCCTTCAACCAAAATTCACACTTGCTGAACTTCGCATAAAGTTCCTTCTCCCTTAACACTTGTAGCACTTTACGGAGATGCTCATCATGCTTTGCTTCCATTTCAGAATATACCAAGATGTCGTCAATAAAGACGACTACGAACTGATCCAAAAATGGTTGAAACACACGATTCATCAGATCCATAAACGCTGCCGGAGCATTCGTCAGTCCAAATGGCATAACCAGAAACTCGTAATGACCATACCGAGTCTTAATGTCGTCTTATGGATATCTGCCTCCTTGACCCTTAACTGATGATATCCAGATCGAAGGTCGATCTTGGAAAATACAGAAGCTCCTCTAAACTGGTCGAACAGATCGTCAATCCTTGGGAGTGGATACTTATTCTTAATCATCAGTTTATTCAACTGGCGATAATCAATGCACATCCGCATCGTACCATCCTTCTTTTTCACGAATAGCACCGGTGCTCCCCAAGGAGACACACTTGGCCTAATGAAGCCACTATCCAACAACTCCTGAATTTGTGCCTTTAACTTCATTAACTTCTTCAGTGCCATCCTATATGGTGCGATGGACACGGGCGCCGTTCCAAGCAACAAGTCGATTCCAAACTTAACTTCTTGGTTCAGAGGCAATCCTGGAAGCTCTTCCGGAAAAATATCTTGGAACTCTTTTACGGTCTTGACCTTATCCACGGTCAGTCCCTCCTCTTTCGACTGACTTACCAATGCCAAATAAGCCTCACAACCTTTCCGAATCCACTTTTCAACTCTTAATGCGGACACCACATTGGATAAATAATCCCTTCGTTCCCCTATCCCCATAACCTCCTCACCTTCCATAGTCCTTAACACCATTCGCTTAGTTGCACAATCCCGAGTTGCCTTATGCTTAACAAGCTAGTCCATTCCTAGAACGAGGTCAAATTCCCTGAATGGTAACTCCATCAGATCTCCAGGGAAAGTCTTACCTTCAGTTTCTAAGGGTACATCCTTATACAGTTTGTCTACCCTAACCGAGTGACCCAAAGGACTTAGCACAGATACCCCACTCACAATCTTCTCAGAGTGCACAACCAACGACCCAGATATGGCACATGCAACATAGGAATGAATAGATCCAATATCCACCAAAGTAGTATACGACATGCTAGAAACCAAAAACGTACCCATTATGACGTCAGGTACGTCGCCCCCTCTCGACGACGAGCTGCATACACCAACGCTGGCTGTCGAGCTTCAGCATTTCCAGCACCCCTGCCAGGTGCCCCTCGACCTCGACCATTTCCATTCCTACCTTGCCCACGTCCTCTCGGTGGTTGTGGTCCACCTCTCATGGGTTGAGCAACCCTCTGTATAGCAACTTGAGCCTGATCAGCTTTCTGATGACAGTCCTTAACTCTATGCTCCATAGATTCGAATCGGAAGCAAGCACCGGAACATTTCCTACACTCACCCAAATGTACCTTACCACAGTCTCCACAGATTGGCGGTCTAACCACATTCATCAGCACTGCTCGAACTGGTTTCTCCACTCTTGCTCTCTTAACATTCCTATTAGCACCACCTAAGGGCCCTGAATCCCTCCAAAAACAGTTTCGATCCTTCTCCCGGTTCTGCTTTACAGCTTGCTTAACCTCTTCAGCTATCTTTGCCTTCTCCACCAAGACCGCAAAGTCTCGCTCCCTCTGCGGGGGAATCAACACCCTAAGGTCATCCCTAAGACCATCCTCAATGAGCACACTACGCTCATATTCCGTAGCGACTATGCCCACGGCATACCGGCTCAGCCTCAGAAACTTGGCCTCGTACTCAGCAACTGTTTTACCTCCTTGCACCAGATTCAAGAATTCTTTTCTGCGAGCGTCCACATAACTTTCCCCAACGTACTTCCCTTTAAAGGCCATCTTAAACAGTTCCCAAGTTACCCTATCAGCTGGGGTCCCTTCTCTCACAGTGAGCCACCACTGATAAGCTTCGTCCCGCAGCAACGATACGGCTCCCTTCAGTTTCTGCTCCACTAAGTAGTCCAAGTCGTCCATATTTCGTTCTGTGGCCTCCAACCAATATTTCGCCACATTCGGGGCTACATCAGACACAACCTTAAAGATCTCCGCTCCGTTAGCCCGAAGTCGTTCAGAAATAGATCCCCGAATTTCGTTGCCCGTACTTACCCCGGCAACCCTTTCCAGAACTCGAAGCATTGCCTGTGACTGGGCATCATCCCCGGCACCGTGGTCATGAGACTCCACCTCCGTTGCTGGTGGTACTGGTGCATCCGTCACCGACATATGTCCCGAAGATGAAGATCTCACTCGAGCACTTCCTCGGCCCTGTCCACGGCCTCTTCCACGAGCGGCTCTTGTACTCATATCGTATTATCTGATTACGAATTTTATGCATTAATTCAATATTCCAGTGCTTATTACATATGTTTTATGATCAGACAGTAATTCAAAGTTTGTTTTCGCAGAATCGAAGTCTAGCTACAGTTTCAGTCTCTTATCAAATTTTCCCAAGGTTTCAGTATCATCCTATCTAGAGTATCCTAGTAGGGTTTCAGTACAGACAAATAATTCAGGAAAATATTCAAAGAAGTTCAGAGTAATACTTAAAGGATTGGGCCGGAGATTTGGAATGCCACCTTCTAAAGATCTAAATTTTGAAAATCGAGTTTTTTTTTTATATATATATTTTGTTTTCAAAAATCTTTGTTTTTGTAAACCCATCCCACAGTCGAGTTGTTGCAACTTGGCACTGATACCACTTAATGTAACACCCCAAACTCAGCCTAGACGTTATGGCCGGATCCGACATGCCATATCAAAGCATTCAAAAACATTTCAGGTCGTTGTTCTAAAAAACTTATTTAGTGTTTTAAAAGATAATTTTAATGCAGGTTAAGGTGAATGGAAGCTGAGCACCAGGTAGGAAACCGGAAATAAGGAGGTGAGTCCATCGGACTGCTTAAGTACCAAGCTCCCTTCGGATCCAATCCTAGACATGCACACCGCCCTTGCCACACCTTAACGTCATGTATATTTCTAGGAAACCAATTTGATTAAGTCCTTTTTAGGATAAGTGATTAATTTTGGTAAATATTTTCATTACAGAAGCTTTACTTGTTGTCGTGTTATTTTGAAATCAATTACTGTTTTTTTGAAAACACGTCCTAAAGTTATCCAATTCCAACAGTTAAATATAAGTTTTACCTACCTTAACAAAACATATTAAAACCATCAAAAATAATTAAGCGGCCTTATTACAATTTTTTCTAAAAAAATCGAAACCTTAAACGTAAAATAAATGTCCAGTTCACCGGAAGAGAGTCAAACTTGTAGAAAGTGTGGCCACTCCGAATCCCTCACAGCTCCAAGCCCACTATGGCTGGGGATCACCTGCGTGGATGGAAATAAAGGGGTGAGTTTGGGGAAACTCAGTGTGTAAATTAACCCAACCATAGCCTATATCAGCTCAACCACAGAAATAGAATAAGTTGGCCTTAGCCCAGAACAGAAGTCAGAATAAAGCCCATAGGTCCATAACAGAACAGAACAGATATTACATGTCTATGCAAAACCCAACCCATATCCAACCACATGCACCCCCATACCAACCTTTCACCATGTGGGAAGACTACTCGACCCACCCAACCGTTACACGCCACAGAAATATGCAGCATTGCTGCCAGAACAGATAATGTGACAGAGTCACCAGAACAGATAATTGTGGCAGAGCCACCAGAACAGATATATGTGGCAGAGCCACCAGATTAGATAAATGTGGCATAGCCACCAGGACGCTTCCTCCATAATATAACCCATGTCCCCATGCAGCAGATATACAATCATGGCATACATCATACAGAATTAAATTATCATACTTTTCAGTCAAAAGTAACCCTAAGGGTATAATGGTAATTTTGCACCTAGGGTATATCAGTAATTTCCTTACATAGGGGTATTAAAGTAATTTAACTATTCTTAGGGTTTTCATGCATAGCATAGCCATTTACATACGACCAGAAACAGTTACCGCTTTTTCTTACCGTATTGTGCCCATTGGCCCACTATCCTGATTTTGACCCATGAAGCCCCAAAAACATCGAAATGCACAGAATCGTGCACTCTACAGTCTTATCACTTTAATCTACCATATACATCAAACTACTAATCTCACGAGCATTCGCACACTCGCATGCTCTTAAAATGCCAGCTTTTTGGCATTTCGGCTTTTCGGCTTTTGCCGATCTAGTCTATAAGAGGGTGTCAGTTACACACCTGATTGCGATGATATGCTGATGAGATCCACAAACGTACTACCTATAGTTGAATTACTAACACGTCAATCTAACGTATCGAAAATGAACTACGTAATAACCCCTTACCACATTCGACCAAAGGCACTTTAGGCACTAGCATCCTACCTTTGCCGAAGTTAGCGATTATGTTTAGATCCAGTTGCTCCGCTTGTCCAAGCCTTCGATCAACAGCCTTTAGATCCCACTATTATCAAAATAAAATAGTTATAACACCCCTTAGAGCTACATGCCCAAATCGACATCCCCCCTAGCCTTTAGGGGTTTCAGCTTTTCTAAAACCCGAAATAAGGATTAAGTTAAAAAAATTACCATCGGTTCCTTCAATCAATGACTCCAATTAACTGATAACAAAATTCGAGCCTTTAGTGATCTTAAAATTCAGCTATGACCCTATGGCTATGCGTTTTTGGCTTTTTGTAACAGTGAAGAAAAGATGTGGTTTTGTAGTGGCTTTGTCGACAGAAACTTGGGGTTCAGAGGACAAGAGAATCGGTTAAGGAAATGAGGGAGAATAAGAGAGTTTTGCCTAGAAGAAAATGGCACAAAAGAAATCAGGCCTTCGGGATTTCAGCTTTTTGAGGCAATCGACTATAGGCTTAGAAAAATGGAAAAAGTAGTGTAGGGTAGAGTGGTGGACGGATTCGGCTATGGAGAAAAGAAGAGGAGAAAGTAGATGGAGAGAAAAAGAAAAGAAGTGAAGAGAAGGAAGGATGGTCAGAAAAACAACACAACTTACCCCTAACTTATACTGGCACTTAACCTAGCCGAAATTGCCCCCCTAAATCACCCCTTGGCCGGCCAATTCTTACTCCTTAAAAGTCCACCATTCGGCCAACACTGTTCTCCCTAATCAGCTCCTAAATCCTCTTCCTTATCAGCTCCTAAATCCTATCCCTTATCAACTCCTAAATCCTCTCTTGACAGACTTTCACTTCAGTTCCACTGCTTACCTTTTCTGTACATAAAAATTAATATCACTAATTTGCTTACCTTGCGACTCGAACCTTAGCTCTCCTTGGTCATCCACATGCCAACTTACCACATGCTTCCTTGTGTTTTATTTTACCAAGTTAATTCCTAAAAGCCCAGTTAACCAGAACCCCTTTTCTTATGGAACTAGAATTAACTAAAATTACCGAGTTTTAACTTACGCTTGGGCCTTTTAGAGGCCCACTAACATAATTAAACCTACACCCACGCAAGTAGAGCACAAAAATTTTAAATTCGCCAACATACACAGAATTCCCGAAAATTGGGGCGTTACACAACACCAAGACATTCATGTTTCATTTGCATTTAATATCTTTCTACGATTTCATCATATCAAGTTCTGAACCCGAGGATTTAAACACATACCTGTCAAATTTTCTCATTCACCACACTTACCAATATGTCACCTTCGTTTTATGCATTCTTCTCATTCACTTAAGATTCACCCGTTGAACACATCGGAATATAATTCGAATACGCGAATTTCATGAACGTAAGTGCCATAACCGCAACTAGACAAAGTCAATAGCCTACGAAACGTATGTAGCCAAGCTACCATGTAACCCGCCCATAAGTGAACTCCGGCTAAACTCAACGAGCTCGGGCGTTCGCATCCATAAGTGAACTCGAACTCAACTCAATGAGTTCGGATGCCTAGTTACAACTCACGAACTCGGACTCAACTCAACGAGTTCGGAACTCAAATATCCTAGTAACATGTCACTTGTATTCTAATCTATTCCTAAGGTTCAAACGGGATTTTTCCTCATCTCACATCTTTTCCGTCTTCCACAGAATATCGGAACCGACACTCGGTGATAGTTCATACTCATCAAGTAATTCATATAATTACATATTATTCAACAATAACCACAAAACATAACATTTCATGATAATAATAAGCATCATATCATATAAACAACATTAAATTGCTCAAAATGACAATTATGTTACTACATTTACACATGAACTTACCTTGATACAAAATTATTAACAATCGAGCCCTATTCTTCGTAAACTTTATTTTTCCCTCGATCGCGACTTGAATCTCGTTTCTCTTGATCTATAATGCCAAATTAATCTTATTTAATACATACATTCATCGAAACAGCATTTAATACGAACTTTGGAAAAATTACGTTTTTGCCCCTAAACTTTTGCATAATTACACTTTTGCCCCTAGGCTCAAGAATTAAACTTCATCCCTTATTCTTATGTTTTATGACATGCTGATCATTTTTCCCTTCTTTAGCAACATCAAATTCACACTCTAACATGTACTTATGACTATTAGGTATTTTTACCGATTAAGCTCTTTTACTCGTTTTCGCTTAAAACCGAGTAGCACAAGTTGTCTAACATAATTTGAAACCTCATATTCCATCATAAAAAACCAAAATACACAAATTTCACCTATGGGTATTTTTCCAAATATGAATCCTAGGTTGAATTATTGCTAGCATAAGTTAATTCGAGCTACCGGGATTTCAAAATCGTAAAGAACATTAAAAATTGGGCTTGGAATCACTTGCTATGGAGCTTGGAAGCTTGAAACAAACCCTAGCTATGGAGAATCATTGAAATTTTAGCCTAATGAAGAAGATGGACAAAAATTGGCTTTTAATTTTGTTTTTAATTCATTTAATAACTAAATAACCAAAATGCCCTTCCTACTAAACTTGCAAAAAAATTCCATCCATGTCCAATTTTTGTCCATAGATTTAGAAATTGGTAAAATTTCTATTTAATACCTCCTCATTAATATTCCAAAGCAATTTCATACTAAAAACTTTTAGAATGCAAGTTTTGCAAATTATTCGATTTAGTCCCTAATTTCAATTTAAGCACTTTAGGCATAGGTTTTCATCACGAAAATTTCACACAATCATGCAATCATATCATAAACATAAAAATAATTATAAAATAGTTATTTCTATCTCATATTTGTGGTCAAGAAACCACTATTCCGTTTAGGCCCTAATTCGGGATATTACAAAGCGATTCATGCAAAGGCAATAATGATGAAGCAAAAGATGAGTCGAATTCAGAAGGATCTACAAATATATAAAAGGGAGGATCTTGACATTATTTTATTTCTATTGTTAGGTCATTTTAGGATTAAGTTTAATTAGGAATTTTTATTTTCGCATAATAAAATAAGAGAGGAAAATCATAAATAAAGTTTGAGAAAGTCACAAAGTATAAAGTGTGACAATAGATATATACATGTCTAGGATTGGATTTAGAGAGAGCTTGGCACTTAAGTAGTTGCATTGACTCACCTCCTCTTTTCTAGAATCGTACCTGGTGTATAGTATCTATTCACTTTAAACAATAAAGACATTGTGCATATTAAGTAGGGGGGATTGAAAAATTGAAATTATTTCCACTCATAATAAAATTTTCTTTTAATTATGATTAGGATATATTTTGTTCAACAATTGGAAATTTTGTTAAGTATGCTAAACTTCAGTATAAATAAAGTTCTATTATTTCAATAAATTATTATGTTAGCTTAATAATGATATGAATGTATTTTTAGTAAAGCATGCAAATTGTACCATAAATTTTTAGTTCCTTACGAAAATTAGGCATGCATGAAAGTTTAAGTATTTAGAATTGACTTAATAGTTTCTTGAGGCGAAATCCTATGAAGCATGAAACATTAAAAATGGTTTAGGCAACTTTTGTTTGGACCGTTTGAGCCTTTCAAGCCAACGATGATGAAATTTTTATCCTTTGAAACCCAAATTTGAAACTATATGGCCTAATTTTGTTTGAACCCTTCCAAATTTAGCCATCACTTCTCTCTTAACTATCTTAAAATTGTCCCAAACACTAGACTCAGTACTATTCAAAGTATTCTTTAAAAATAAGTTTGGGGAGTTGAAAATAAATATCAAATGCTCTAAAATTGTAGTACATTCAGTAAAATGCTTGCATTTCAAAAAAAAAGCATGAGTTCTTAAAATAAGATGTACAAAAGAGCATAAGAAAGCAAAGTAAGTTGGTGTATTAAGGGAAATTATTCTGAAGGTTCAATTGAAGCTGAGTCTAGGGTTTAAAAGCCTAAATTTATATATCTTTTACTTACCCCTAAGCCCAGCCACGTTACAACCTTGTTAAAGACCTATTGATTCAAAGTTCCAATGCTACCTACATTAGTGGAGAGAAATTACTACGTTCAACATATGAAGGAATAAGTTAAACTTAATGATTGCAGCTTAGTCTTGAATAAGCGAAGAAAACTAAATTGGTAAGGGTTAACATGACTTTATTAGGAAGTATTTAGTCTAATTTTTGCTATCAGAAGAATGATTGAGATTAATTTGAATGATATGTATACTTAAGTAGCATAACTATCAAATTTCTTGTCTTTGAGCATAAGTATATTAAATTCATGATTTTGAGAAAAATGTTGTTCTGAAGGAATTTTTCAAAGGTGTTTTCGAGAATTTTTTTTTCAAAATTCGTGCATTACTCGGGACGAGCAATGAATTAAGTTTGGGGGTGTCGAAACACAAAAAATTACACACTTTTTCATAGCCTTTTTAACTTAAATTCATGTGAAGTCGGTTAAATTCTTGTAGAAAAATAATTAATTTTTATAAAATAATTAAACTGCACTTAAAATATGAACATGTTGAATTTTAGTTATTTTTATAATTATTTTTTGATGAATTTTGGTTATTTTCAACAGATTTGCACAAATGGTGAAAAATGGCTCGACAGACACTACTAGAAGCATAAGACCGAGAAGCAATTTGAAGTATCGAGGCGAATTAATTTCCAGCCTAAGATGGTCCAAAATTATATGTATTAATTCATAATATAATTAATTTTAATTTATATCCAAGTTAATTTGGGTTAATAAATTATTATTAATTAATTATGAAAAATGGTTTGATTGAACCGAATCGAGTAACTGAACCGACAAAGAAGAGGACAGCCTTTGCCGTCCAAGTGCTAACCCAATTCAGCTCATTAGCTGATTATTTAAGCTACAAATAAGCCCTTGAAGACTTGTTCAAATTGCAATTAGCCCCTCTACAATTGATGGCTTTGAAGATTTGCCCCAAGCCATATTTAGCAAAGTTGAAGCCATAAACTTTGCCATATAGATGGCCGGCCAAGGGGTGGCTCTTTGGCTACTATTTTTAGTTAATTTTATTTGCCACATTCAGCTATAAAACCCCTTGGCTGATCATTCAAGGCATCCCTCATTCATTCACATCTCTTCTCTCCTCTCTCACTTTCTCCTCTCATTTTCCCATTCAAAGTCCCTTGCTCTCTTGCCGATTTCTCCTCTTGGAAAAGGGGAATTCTTCAGCCAATTTGGAGCAACATTGAATTGTTCATAGCAGCCTTGATCAATGAGGACAACAAAGAATGAAGACGGAGCAAACTAGTCAAGCCACGGAGAAACACCAGATTTGATTATTGTTCCTTATCTCTTTAATTTTTATTGTTGTCATGATGAACATATCTATGAATATTTATATTTTTGGAATGGCTATTTAAGCTTGAATTTAATTTGTGTTGGTTTTATTTCATTTCATCTGCTTAAATTATTAAAATTGTGTTTATGCTGTTATAACCCTCGGTAAAAAGCTTAATTAAGTAAAATCATGCCTAAGTTATTCTTGTATTACAATTGTGAGGTAGCTAATAAATTAATTATTTAAATGGATTGAAATTGTAATTAATTGACACAATACTTAATCAGTGCATGTTTATTCTTCTGAGGTAGCTGAAGGTTAAATTAGCAATGTATCTAGCAATACACTTGCCTTGCATAACTTGCAAGATTATTGTGATTAAACTGTTTCAAGGTAAGGATACCTTGTTACCTCACATAGTCTTTTATGTGCTTATTAGATTTAATTAATCATTTGAACTGGCATAGGGATATGCAAGAGATTAGTTCAATTTAATAAGTATGTATGTGCCATAACATGTTTGCTTATTAAAATCTGTTTAATTGTTTGAATTAACATAGGGATATGTTAAGAGTTGAATGGATTTGTGTAGGTGAATATGTTCATAAGTTAGCAAATTACCGAGTAGCCGTGAAATTATTTGTAACAGCATAAGCATGAGTTTAATAATTCTAAGTTAAAGAAATGTAATTAAATCAACACAATTATGTCATCTTGATTAAATCATATTTTGAAATCGTGCATTCGAGATTTATTTATTTAGTTTCCTTAGCTTAAAATCTTAGTTTTTAATCACCCTCTTCAAACAAAATATTATTCTTCACCAAAGTGTTTTAAATAGCATTCATAAATAATTTTTTTCACAGTCCCTGTAGGTACGATAACTCGATATTTACTTGTCACTTTATTACTTGTTACGATTGTGTACACTTGCACATTTCCGTCGTTCCATAGTCCAACATAGTTTCCATTAGAATTCAACATTTGAAACATTACTGGCTTGAGTTCAAAATTCCCAGCTTGGATTGCCGGCCTAACAACTCACGGTTGTAAATTATCAAAGGCAGGTACTACAAAATCTTGTATAATCCTATTTTGTATGCGAGCATCTTGCGGCAACAATGGGTTATTAACATTTTGCTGTTGATCGGGGGTGTGCCTGCATCGTTTCCTAGTAGAGCTATATATTTTTTGTTCTTGAAGTCTACTCTAAACAGTCCTTTCAATTTCTGGATCAAAATTGGCAAGAAAATCCAAATTTCTTTGGGTCATAAAACTCCTAAATTGAAGTTAAAGAAATAGCAACAAAGAAAAACCATTTACTGAATACTAAATATTATATAAGGAAAAAAAAGTTCAAAAACACACAAAAACAAAAATAAACATAAAAAATGCCATCCTCAACAATGACGACGAAAACTTGACCAGTTGTTTAACATCACAACAATAATGTGCAAGCGCACACTATTGATACAAGTATAGTAGACAGATGTGAGCCTGTCGGATATCGATCCCACAAGGATGGTAGTTTTTTGTCTATTAATGTCGGTGCAATAACTAGATATAAACAAGATAAATTGTGAGGATAGTTGTCAATGCAAAAACTTAAAATTAATAAAATAAAATATGATAGTGACAAACAGGGATCCCTAACATGAATCTTCAGCAAAATACTAAGTCCTCACAAGCAACAAAAGTATAGGTGATTTTTGAGGCAATAAAATTCAATGTATATCTTACCCAGCGTTACTCCTCTATTTAATCTGAGACTTAAACATGCATATTAAGCTTACCTTCTGATGATGGCAATATGGCACTATTAAGAACAAGTGGACTAAATTCCTCTAATCCTCACTCAACTTCCATTGTAATGCTTGTTGGCTCAAATTGTCACCGCACTTTCCAGTGTTAATGACTGCAACAACACTTTTGTATTAAAAACATTCAAACCCCAAGATTAAACAATAAAAGAAAGATTGAATAATATAACATTTAACAAAGAATTCATGTGTACTTCCATACAAACAGAAATCAAAGAGTAATCACCAACATTTAGAAAGAAATAAGAAAGAATCAAATAGAGAATACTATCCCTAGAGAACTCAACTGAATCTCTCTATTCCCTCTCGCCTTGCAGTTAGGTCTCTTAGTCAGAAGCTAGTCGGCATTCGGTTTTCACATTGGCTTACCCGTGAGAAATTAAGTTGCCATGACATTAAGCTTCAAAGTAGGATGATGAAGATGATGATGGGGAAAAGAGGCTTTCCTCTCTTTCTCCCTTCTTTTTTCTCACTTCCACCTTTTATGTCCTCCTCTAACAGTACATGTGTCCTTTCTCCAAAATGATTCTGTCCTTGTACGTATAGATTGGTTATACTAGACTAGATAGCTCATGCAATTTTAGTTCTTATCCCGATAGTTGTCAGATGTGGCGAAAATTCTTGACGCAATCTGGAATGAACTCATGCAGCGACATTAATGTAAAAAGATAGCAAAATTAAGGATAAAATATGCTAGGATTCATTAAGTTATAAAACACAATTTACTAAACTAAAAATGGTCAAATGTATGCTAGGGATAACTAAATGGGGACAATTTAACCAATAAGTAAGAGGGAAAACCTGTGTTCTTTCTAGTACTATCAGTACCCGTGTAACTTGCTGACTTGGTCACATGGCCAAGCCACAAGCCCATGTGCTAGGCCGTGTACCCTTCGAAGTAACCTTACATGCCTGTGTGCTATGCTGTGTGCTAGGTCATGTAAACAGCCTGACTTGAAACCTTCAGAATGTTACAGGGGACACATGACCATGTCACCTGGCCGTATGTCACACACAACTGAGACACACACCTATGTGGATGAAAATAGGCTATTGTACAAGCCATATTTCTCACCCAATCTGGCATCTACCTACACTCAACATTTCATATACTTATAAGCGATATCAAGGCATCCAAATCAAGCATAAACAAGTCATATACATGTGGTATTACTTTATACAACCAATACGCCCTTAGGCACCGCAAATGACAATATGCAAACATGTATAACCATGTACTCAATTTGACCAAATAATCAACTAACTTGCATGCATGTTTCCATCAATAGATACCATATAATTTACTTACCAAACACAATCATTTGGTACCAAAATACCATTCTATAATTAACATCAATAGTCATTTAAGCTATTTAAACAAAGTACCAATTCTCAACAAGTCACAAGCCATTTATCAACCATTTTAAGGCTACTTATAAACATACCAAAATATGCTAAGACACAAGCCAAATCAAATGGCCATATTCACAACAAAACATATAGGCCAACATTAGCTAAAAACCTATACATGCCATTATAACCAAAATTAAACAACCGAATGTACCAAAAGAGCCGATGGATAGTGTGATATAAATCCAACAAGCTTTCAACCTGAACGATCTTCCAATTCACTATAAAATACAAAAAATAACATAGAGTAAACATTTAAGCTTAGTAAGTTCATAAAACATGGAATTTAACTTACCATTTAGTCATATAATAGGTAAGTAAACAAATCATATCCCAATACAATTTACCCAAATTCCTAAGCACATATACACCAATCATGTTAGCCTTGTAAATACATATATAAGCCAATAAACATGGAAGAACACCATAATTGATCAAGTTCTATACACATGTATCATCCATTTCATGTTTCCATATACCATGTAATAACATTTCCATGTAATTCATGTGTCCCAGTAATGGCCTGTATTGAACTCTTACCATTTCGTATCAAAGTATTTCCCGCTGAACCATTTAGAATACCATTGGATACCTAGGATAACTCACACATAATGTGCTAGCTCATATAACTGTAATCCATCAATTCATGTACATGTATGCTCATATGAGTTATGAATGGTATGCTCACTCGAGTTGTAAATTAGTATGCTTTCATGAGCTATAAATCGATATGCTCACACGAGCTTTGGGGTCAAAACATAGCTGCACGATGCTGCTTACGTGAGCTATGGAGTGTCTGCATCACATCCAAGACCTCAGCCATCGGTAGGATGTTCAGGACCAGTACCAAATCATGTAAACCCTAATGACATGTCGTTTGAATCCTATGGATTCCTAAGGTTCAAACTAGACTCAATAAGCATCGTACGTTGTTGGATATGCACTTGGTAATTATGTATGACAATTGATAGCATATATATATTTCAATTAAAAACATATAAACACGATTTAATTACACGAACTTACCTCGACAAGTATACGTAGATGTAGAGGCGATTAATCCGAGATTTTCCCTTTGCCCTGATCTAACTTTGTATGAGGTCTGTCTTGATCTATCTGGATAAATTTAACTCATTCAATTTAGTCCAAAATCATATTTTGGCAAAATTATCATTTTGCCCCTATACTTTTAATTATTTGTAATTTAGTCCCTAGATCATAATAATGGAAATTTATACAATATCACCACAACCCATTATGGTTGAATATTAACTAGGTCCCTAGCATGCCTTATATTTCAATTATTTCACAATTTCACCATGTATAATTTTCTATTTTTTCAATTTACTCCCTATTTCACAATTTCATCAAAAATCTTTTAACAAAAGTTGTTTATCGAACAAAAACCATCCATTTTCTATCATCAAACATCAAAACTTATGTATACTCATCAATGGAAAAACTCTAATAGTTTAACAGTTTCACAAATTAGTCCTCAGGCTAGCTAGATTAAGCTATAACAATCCCCAAAACATAAAATATTTAAAAACAAGACGAAAATCATACCAATTTAGAAAAGATGAAGGTAGCTGAATCCATAGCTTAGAAGAACAAGAAGTTTTGTTGGTGTTTTGATGAAATGAAGAAGATGAAAGCATTTTACTTATTTTTAATTATCATTTAATTACCAATTTACTTAATTAACCTTTAAAATTTTTTAAAATTACACAAAATTCCAAGCCATCATAATCTACTATCTTATTTATGGTCTAATTACCATATAAGAACTTTCTCTTTAAAGTTCTATAGCTATTTAATACCTTTAGCCTATAGAGATCCGCTTTTACACTTTACGCGATTTAGTCCTTTTTATCAAATTGAGCATGTAAACGGTAAAATTTCTTAACAAATTTTTATACGGAAATATTATCATGCTGTAGGAAATAAAATAATAATAAATTAATTTTATGACTTTAGATTTATGGTCTCGAAACTATTATTCCGATTTAACTGAAAATGAGCTGTTACAATCTCCATCCTGACAATGTTTTCCTTTAAGTAGTAAAGGAGTTCTATGCTCACCTTACCTTCCCTAAAAATGCCTTTATATATGTGTAGGGTAGTTTAGTACTATTTGATGCTGACTCGATAAATGCACAATACGAGTTGTCTAATGGTCCCGATGAGCACATTAACTTTGTTAAGACAATGACAGCAGAAAAATTAAATCACGTGCTTACTGATGTCTGTGTTGAGGGCACAAAATGGACGATTTCAGGGAATGATTATTACACCATTGACAGGGTAACTTTGAAGCCCCATTGTAGGGTTTGCTATCATTTCCTCAAAAATTGTCTCATTCCATCCACCCACAATTATACAATCTCGAAGGACTGTCTGTTGCTACTCCATTAGATTATAGTGGTATGAAGGATAAATGTTGGGAACATTGTCTTTGGAGAAGTCTATTACTGTGCTTAGAAAAATGTCGGCGCTTTTAACTTTTCATCGCTTATCATTGCACTTTGTCAGAAGGTCAAAGTTCCTCTTCAAGTTAATGAAGACTGAACCCCTAACAATGGTGTTATCAATAAGCACATTGCTCTGAAATTTTTTGGCGAGGAATTGCCATGACATTCGTGTCATTCCTCGAGACCTTCTCCACCTAGGCCTAATGATGATGCTCCATCAACCTCTAAGAATGCATTTGAGTAGAAGGTGGTTGAGACTATAGAGGTCTTGTAGCAACAATTTCAGAAACTGGAAAATTAACAACAGATGATGGCCATTGATCTTGGCAAGGCTTAAGAGGAAATGGCTGTATTCTAGGGCTATGTTGGTAGAAAGGACAAAGCTATTAAGATGTCCCTTCAAAAGAACTTTACTCATCTTGTAACGCCCCAAAATATATGTACTTATTTTCTGTATGTTGTGTAACTCAAATGCATGCTTGTTTCAATGGTTAAGTGTCTTGGAAAGTGCCTAAGAAGTCTTGGGTTCAAGCTTGGGCATTTGTAAAAACTTTGTTTTTAGGAAATTAACCGTTTCTATAGTTAGTAGACTTTTAAATTATTGTGGGTAAAATATGTCACAAAGGGCTTGCTAGTCTAGGGGTGAGTGGTGTGTGGGGTGTTCCTTGTGGTCTGAGATTCGAGGCTTGGCAAGGAAAATGGAGCATTTTATTTTTGCTACAAGTGCTGCGAAAGTGTCATTGGTTGACCTAAATTGAGGTGTTTGATTGAAGTTTGAATGGGCGGTTGAGTAGATTATGGTGAAGAGATTTTAGGAAAGAGATAAGGGAGGAAAAAGTGAAGTTTGAGGTATGGTAGAGTTGTGCTGAATTTGGGTAGTGGGCACAGGGATTTTTGGCTGAGTTGCTATTCTCTAATACTTTCAGCATTGTTTACTCTTCGGGGTTCTTTTCTCTCCATTTTTCTTTCAGGTTTTTGCAAAATTGTGGTTGGTTTCTTTTGTTTCTGAAGTCGTGTTGTGCTATTTCGGGTATCTTTTGGTCATTTTTGCTTGCGATTCTACTCCTCTCTCCAACCCTCTTGTCCACGGTTTTTTCCTCCTTCTTGGCCGATTACCTATTACTTTCCTATCTCTCAAACCCTTTCAGTTTTAGCTTGGGGTGATCGATTCTTTCCTGCCTTCTTCTTCCTTCTTCCCTCGAGTGCAATTGAATCTTTGTTGCCTGAATATTGCTCTTTCATTTACTCTCTTTGTGCTGACTCTTTCTTTTGCTTTTTCTTTATTGATCAAGTGGTAAGTGATGCTATTTAGATTTGTTTTTCTTCACCCCTCTTCCCTTTCTACCAAATCTATAGTTTTCTTTTAACACCTTCTTTTCTGGCCAACTATTTTTAGGGGAGTGATTGCGCAAGTTCTGCCTTATTGTAGCGGTGATCTTTTAGGGATTATGAACCGATTACTTTCCTTCCCTAGTTTCGACTTTGTACCTTCGATAAGTGGTTGTGCACTTGGTTTAATTTATGTGTGTGTACTGTGTTCGTTAATAAGTTCGTTCGGAACAAAGGTAATCTCTAAAGGAGTCTGTAATCAGTTGCGTATATCAATTTAAGGGTGGAATCTTCATTTGTACGAGAAAGGCAAGTATTAGTGGAAAGTTTTGCGACAAATATAAAGAAGAGATGTTAATCCTATTGTCATTGATTAATGGAGTATTTTGATTGAATGTAGGCTTTGGGCTCATGGGCCACTCGAGCATCTTCATTTAAGGCATGTAATCACACTGATATAATCATAAATCAGTAAAAGCCAGAAAAGATGACAAGTGTCACTACACGAGCGTACGCTCGCTCGTGTGGTGAATCGAAAGTACAAAATATGGGTTTTCGATTGTAGAGGCCACTATGAGTGATTTCATGGGTTTCGGCCGTTTTGGGCCATGTTGGGCCGAAATAGGCCTAGTGGGCCCCACACGGGTAAACCACACGAACGTGTGGAGATTATTGGGCCAGGATGTGTAGTTTACACGGCCATGGCCATTTTTGGGCTTTATGGGCCACACGGGTGTGTAGGCCCACATAGGCCGTGTAATGGGCTTGGGCCCATTTTCATTGATTTATTGTTAAGGTTGCACGAGTCGCCCGAGACGACTGTGGACCTACTATTGGGTCAGTAAGTATACTTGATCCCATAATGATGAAATGACTATTATACCCCTATGAGGTAAAATGACTGATATGCCCGTATGATTTGTATGACTGTATTCGAGCATGACATTTTTGCATACACGTATGATATTATGACATGACATGTTGCATGGGGGTGGGTTTGATATATTTGGAGGAAGTGTACTGTACTGGTAGCTCTACTGCATATACTGTTTGGTGCTGCAACTGGTGCTATATTTTGGAGTGTAGGGATGGGTGAGTCGATTTTATCCCCACATAGAGTGTAGAGCTGGATGGAGTAAGTGTAGAGGATGGATGGGTAGGACTTCTGATTGCATTTTTGCTACTGATACTGTATTGGGCTAAGGCCCTAACTGTTACTGGACTGTTACTGAAACGAGCTTAGGCCCAGACTGTATTTACCTATTGTATGACTAATTGTTTTTTTAATAAGGGATTACACACTGAGTTTGCATAAACTCACCCTTCTGCTTCTCTGTGAAGTTAATCCTTAGGCAGGAAGGTGCTGTGAGGGACTCAACGGTGGCCACACAACCGCACTTGTTTTCACTTTTTAACGTCTATTTTAAAGTAATTTAGTTTGGGGTATTTGTTATGTAATAAGGCCTTTTTAAAGTTTTACTTTTGATTTGGGTTTTATTTATCTTAGATCATGTCTGTTAGAAGTAGGTTGCAGTTTTTCATAAGATTAAATGCTTTCAAAACACCACGCCTTTGCAACATACTTTAAAAGCTTCCGTAAGCAAAAATTGTTTTTAAAGTGCAATAACAATATATAATGATGAAACTTTTTGCTAAACCCACTTGAGTTTTTAACAACGAACAAGATACCCTAAAGTCTTATAAAAGATCACTACGAGGGTTTTTATATAGTATGGATTTTTTAACAGAACGATGCTTTTCAAATCACACTTCAATGTGGCATCGCAGATTCGGCCATAATATCTAGGCCGGGTTTGGGGTGTTACATATCTAATGTCCGCATTCTCTATTTTTCCTAAGGAGTTATTGATGGATCTTGAGGAAGAGGATGACAAGGGTGAAGAACTTACTTTGGAGAAGCAAACCACTAAACAAGAGGGAGACACAGAGAAAATTGAATTTGTCCATATTGAATCTGAGAAGGAAGATGATGTGACTCAAGCTACTACACTTGTAGACACTAGCACTATCACCACACCAAGATCGAAAGCACCTATGGCCGCTCTAGAACGTGTAGTTCATCAACTAATTTATGAACTCACAAAATTAGATGCTGATGATGAAGAAGACGTGCCTATTAATCAGCTTAAAAGGAAGCATTACAAGACAATTGCTAAAAAAGTAGTCCAAGCTGATAGTGGTGAAACAGAGAGGAAGTAACATTACAAACGTGCGGCCAAGAAGTCAACCAAACCAAATTAACAGTAACAAATATCCTGTCCAAGCTTTTATTTCTGATTTATGCCTTCATTTTTGTCTGTCA
Source organism: Gossypium hirsutum (assembly GCF_007990345.1). NCBI lineage: Eukaryota > Viridiplantae > Streptophyta > Magnoliopsida > Malvales > Malvaceae > Gossypium > Gossypium hirsutum. The sequence continues at coordinate 57,862,806 of NC_053429.1, read as the reverse complement.
TTGCATTTCTAGATTTGTAAATATGTGTTTTGTTTTCTAACATTTTTCATTTTTTTATGCATTGAGGACACTGCATCCTTTAGGCTTGAGGGTGTGTTGTGCATATAGGTTGCATTAGATATGTATGTTAATATCTATGTTGTATCATTCATTATGCCATGACATACAATTGCCAAATAATTGCTAGACTTTGCTAAGTATATTTTTGTTTATGATGTTTGATGAGGATAATAACTCTTTGATAAATTTAGAAAATTGTGATATTTGATTAGGTATGTTTAGCTTAGGATAGTTGTTTGAAAATCGATCCTTAAAAGTATAATTCCTTAATTATAATTTCAATTAGTCTATAATAGGTTTCTTTTAATACACTTAGAAATTATTGAGCCTAAGATCGGTAAATTAACAACGTGTAATAATAAATACCACGACAAAGTTAAGGGTAAATAAATAAGAAAATTAAAAAGATGTTATGAAGCACTCCAATGTTTGAAATTGTTGATTAGGTCACTAATACTCTGTTTGCGCCATTGTATTATTGATCAGAAAAGCAAGATCAAATAAGAGTGAAAAAAAGAGAAAAAAAAAAGAAAAAATAGTTTAAGGGCACTCCACTGTAGTAGTAGGCTGAGTAGCTAAGGGGGTAGTTGTCTGCTCCATCTATCTTTTTTAGTCAAAAGCCTTAGCTTTATGAGTGCCTTACATTCAAATTGTGGCGTGATGCTCCACTGAGATTGTCAAGTAAAGAAATCATGTGACAAGATGAATTCCCTAGAAAAAAATATAATTAAAGTATACAATAACAGAATAATTATGAGAAGAGACACTAAGTTTTATTAGAAAGATAAACTAAGGACATTAAGGGGTGCTTGCTATAGTCAGAATTGCATGAATATTTAGGAAATTTTATTTTTAAGTAACATTTTCTACACTTCATATGCTAATCAAATCTATAAAATTTGAACCAATTTTCTGAGATAGAAGACTACTGAGAATGGAGGTATAAAATATATTCCAATTAGTTTTGTATATAAGGAAATTGTAGTGTTATGGAAAATTCATGCATACCTACATTCATGCATACTCATACATTTTTACTTGAGGACAAGCAATCATCAAGTTTGGGGGTGTGATAACTCTTTCAAGAGTTATATTTCAAGCCTCTAAACTAAAGTGTTTTCTTGTAATTAAGAAAATATGTTTGCATTTTAGACTTATTACTAGAGCATTACATACTAAAGCTTGGATTGTGTTTTAACTATAAATTTATGTTACTTTTAATTGCTAGAAAGATGTTTGGTAGTCTTTGGTACTAGGTGCAAGTAGGATGAAAGAGGCAAGAAGAAGGAAGAGAGGAAGAGGAAAAGAGAACGAAGTAGGCGAAACATTGCCATGAAAAATGGTGGGACAGATTGCCAATAGAAATGCCATGAAAATTCTAGGAAGATGATGCAACACTCAATCTACATCACTCTTAGCCAGTTGTACGTGTACCATATAAATCACCCTAAAAAGGAGGAGCAAAATATGTGTACTGAGATAGACAGATCTACCTTATAAAAGGAGGAGAAAAGACACACAGATTGTTAGGAGAAAAAAAAGAGAGCAGTCATTCTCTCAGGAACAGAATTGTGTGGAAAAACTGTATGTAAAATTCAAAAGAGAATAAGAGGGTAGATGCTAAAAAGAAGGGATCACAGACATGAAGAAAGGGAAGAGAAATTTGCCCTGAGTTTTGCATAAAATCTTGAGAAGAAGTTAGAGTGTAGCGAGAACTTCTTGCAGTTCTGCTTTTTTTATTTTTCTTAATTTTAGTTTCTATGATTCGTAAAACTGGAAGAATGATGATGAATGATTTAATTTCTTTTTTCATTGCCCAACCCATGAGCTAATTATCTTTGGGTTGGAATTATTTAGGTGGATATTGAATTATCAGTAATGCCTATGATATGATTCTGATTAAAATCATTGTTTCATTCGATTCATGTTTATTTTGAATGCATGTATGCAAGCTCTAAACATAGTTGATTGCATGATATGGTCTTAAATGGATTTGAATCTAAAAGGATTAAATACATCAGATTATTAATCATTAATATAGACGAGTACTCGAATGAATATCCGTAGCACTCTAGACATAGAAGTTGCAATTTGTACAGGTGAAGAACGTTAGTGTGGTTATCATTCGTGAGTCGTAGACATATACAGACTCAGAATAAATCTAACTCTCGAAAGAAGTAGACTATAGTAGTAATTCTCTGGGCACTAGTTTAGTGAAAATTTTTCCATGGCATTATTATGTTTTGAAAATATTTCATGAGTAATTCCAACTTTTATCATTCAACAATAGAAATACTCTCTACTTATTCTTTGTGAATGCCACAATGTTTAGATTACTTTGTCATTTTTTAGTTATAATTGATATTATTAGTTCATTCATTAATCCCTTTCATCAATTTATACTCTGTTTCTTTTGTATAGTTTTATTAGTTAAATCTACAGTAATAATGCTTACCAATTCTAATAAATTTCCAATTCCTATGGAGACGATACTCACTCATCATATATTACTTGAATCGACTTGTGCACTTGCACATTTGCATTACATATTTATATGCAACAATGATCTGAGGTGTTGGACACCTTTGTGTTGGATCGAGTTAGGTGAGAAGAAAATGTTGAGTCCAGATTTAGTTCAAGATATTGAGGGCATTGTTAAGCTGATTTAGGATACATTGAGAGCGGCATCTGATCGAAAGAAATCATATGCTGATTTGAAGAAGAGGGATATAGAGTTTAGCGTTATGGATTAGTAATCCTTAAGGTATCACCATGGAAGAAGGTTTTGAGATTTGGTCAAAAAGGCAGGCTGAGCCTCAGGTTTATTGGACCTTATAATATCCTTAAGAGAATTGGACCAGTGGCTTATAAGTTGGAGTTACCTCTAGAGCTGGACCATATTCATGACGTATTCCAGGTCTCTATACTTAGGTAGTACTGATTTGACCCGTCTGATGTAGTTTCGATTGAGGAGATTGAGTAGGGACTAGATTTAACTTTTGAGGAGGAGCTAGTTTAGATCTTGTATCACGAGGTTAAGGTATTTGAGGACAAAATTTATTTTTAAAGAAGGTAAAGTTGTCACACCCCATTTAAAATTAGTTATCGTTAATTAATGAACAAGTAAGGATACTACCCTAGTGGTTAAGAGCAAGCTAAATTTCCCTTGTGACCAAAGTTTGATTCCCCTCTCCTTTTTTTTTTTGTAAATTCAACATTTAAATTTTGGCCAAACCCTTTATTTTTGTGTAACAACCTATTTTTAGCGAAATCAAAATAGTGGTTTCAGGACCATAAATCTGATGACTAAATACTTATTTTATTATTATAGGGTCTACTGAATATTTGTAAGGTCGTATAAAATTTTTGTTAAAAAACTTTGATGTTTGCATGCTTAATTTTGTGAAAGGGACTAAATCGTAAAAGGTGTAAAAGTAGAGTGCTATTCGTTAAAGGTATCGATTAGCTATGAAATTAAATTTTTAAGGGATTTATATGGTAATTAGACCATTATTATAAATAGTGGACAAAGACGGACAATAAATAAGTGAATTTTTATGTTATAACAAAGGTTAAACTAGTACTTTAATAAACAAAAAAAAATTAAAACATAGTAAAGATGGTATCATCTTCTAATTTGGTTTCTTCCACCAAAATATTGAAGAAAAATACCATTTTTGTGCTTTGAAGGTTCGACCAAGCATTCTCTTTGCATGTGAGTGATTTTTAATCCCGTTTTTAATGATTTTCATGTTTTGGGATCGTTGTAGCTTAATCTAGCTAGCCCAGGGACTAATTTGCAAAAATATTAAAGGAATAGGGTTTTTCCATGAACATTTTTGTATGGTTTTTGAAGTTTGTAAAAGATTATGAGTCCTTGTTGTTAAATAAACAACTTTTGTAAAGTGATTTTTGATGAAATTATCATTTATGAACTTAATTGTAAAATAGTAAAATATCATGATAAATTTGTGAAATTTTGAGTTTTATGAGGTTGTATAAGTCCCTAGGTAATTCAGCTAGCATGAAATGTGGATGAATTTGCATAAATGTCAATTTATGAGCTTAAGGACTAAATTGTAAATAAGTTAGTATATTAGGGGAAAAATGTAAATTTTCAAAATTATGAATTTTGGATTAAATTGAATAGAATGTGCATTAAATAGATTGAATTTTCTTATTTAGATCAAGATAAACCTTGTACGATCTAGATCAAGGAAAAGTTAAAATCTTGGATTAGTGATCCTATTTCAACGTCTTTGTAGTCGAGGTAAGTTTGTATGTTTAAATAACATTTTAATGTTATTTGATATATGTATGCTATTTTGTTAATTATCATGTCATGAAACAAGAGAAATCCAACGACATTTCGACAATAATCTAGCCTTGTTTGAACCTTAGGAATACATAGGATACAAATGGCATGTCATTAGGGTTACCTTGTTTCAAGTGCTGGTCTGAATGTCCTATTGATGGCTAAGTTTCGACATTTGTTACAAATACTCATCAGCTTATGTGAGCAGCATCGTGTAGCTACATTTTGACCGTCAGCTTGTGTGAGCAGACCCATTTATGGCTCGAGTGAGCAACAATGTAAAGGAAAAGGAAAAGAAATGGTTTCGACCATATGTTTAGCACACTTTGTATGAGCTTTGCCCTGTATCTGATATTATTCTAAGTGGTTCAACAGGCATTAAAAGGGAAAGAACGGTAAGTGTACTAATGGCTAAGTTATGAACCTATGAGAAGGTATGAAATGATCTATGAATGTATATCTATGTTATGGAAAGTATGAGTCCAATGACATTATGTTCATGTGAAATTTACCTTACTATGTGGTGATTTAAATGAATTATGTGTTAATGCACTAACAATTGTTGTCGTTGATGCTTAGGTATTGCCAAGCTATTGGTTGGATTGTATTATGTTTAATTTTAAAGTTATGCATTGAAATGGTAAGTTATGTTCATGTTATATGAACTTACTAAGCATTACATATAGTTTTCTTTCATATGTTTTATAGATTACTGGAAGCTCGATCGATTTGGAAGCTTGTCGGAGACCTATCACACTATCCAGTAGTTATATCGGTAGATCTTGATGTTTTGGTTAATGTTATAATGGCATGTATATGTAGACTTGTGTTTAATGATCTAGTTATTATGTTTGGCATGTATATGTTATTATGGTTGATGTACTTATGGTACTTGGATGCCTTGATGGTTGGTGTTATTATGGCTAAGTTGATGCATGTTTTGAATGACCAATTTGGCATGTGATGGTGTAGTTTCAATGTGGTCAATTATGGTGTAATTTGGTATGGAATTAAACTAGATATGTATGGATGAGTTATGGCCAAATATTTCATGTTTAGGCATATGTGCTTGATTGTGATTGAGGTGTCTATATGGCATATTGGTTAGATGGAAAATGGTCTATTGAACTGGTGTTATTATGCATGTTTTGGTATGTTTTGATTCCTTTGTTTAAGGTTCAAATGGCTTGTGGGTGCATGCTTTGAATGGGTGAAAGATATGGCTTGATTTAGGCTAATTTCTTGTCCACATGGCCTAAAAGATGGGCGTGTGTATCAGCTGTGTGTGACACACGACCATGTGACATGGCCATGTGCCCCTTATAGGATTTAAAGGTTGCAAGTTAGGTAGTTACTCGACCTAGCACACGGCCTGGCATATAGGTGTGTGAGGCCATTTCGAGTGTTACACGGCCTGGCACATGAGCATGTGGCTTGGCCATGTGACCCAACTCAGAGAGTTACACAGGCACAGACACGGGCTGGGACACGACCGTGTGTCCCTATTTCGATTGTTACATGGCTTGGGACATGAGCGTGTGTCTTAGCCATGTGAGTCACACAGACACACTCCCTGGCCACACAGCCGTGTGACCTATACAGTTTTGAAGTTTCCAAATTTTTTCTCAATGTTCCAATTGTTTTTGATTTAGTCCCAAATCATTTCTAAAGTGTTTCTAAGACCTTTAGGGCTTGATTAAATGATGATGTGCATGTATATGAATGCATTATGCTATGTTTATTTGTAATGTTTGGAAATGAATTTTTTAGGTTATGTTATTACGGTAATACTCTGTAACCCTATTTCGGTGATTAGATATGAGTTAGGAATGTTTTATTTTGTCCCTTCTAGTTTCCTTACAACGGAGATTCTTTCCTCCGATATTTTACTCTACTTTCCCTTCTTACTCCTTTATCCACTTTACATGTTCCCTGCTCTTTCATTTTCTTCCCCTCTTTTTACTCTCTTCCTATTTCCCCTTATTTGACTACCTTGTGCCAGCCCTTCCATCTTAGAGTGACTATTTTCACATTTTTGCTTATCATCTTCTTCTCCCCTCTTCCATTTTCTCTCTTGCACCTTCTTGAGGTGCCACCTTTATTTTTTTTTCCACCACTTCACCACCATTAACCACCATCTCATCATTCATCCACCACTATCCCTTCTATCTTCCCCTCTCCTTAATACGACCAAACCTTCTTCACCGTCGTCACTGTTGCACCGCTGCACCATCATCGTCGTCGCCCACCAGTTTTCTCCATTTTTATCCTCTCTTCAATTTTTGTGTTAAACCTGAATTTTAACACCTTTTCTCGTAATTTTCTGAATTTTTTAAATAATTTATATACTTATTTATTTTATTTTATTTTATTTTATTTTGATTTCTCCTTAGCCTCTACTCCTTTATTTAATCAAAATTTACGATGGATTGATAATCCTCCCAATCTAGCTGATTTAGTGTAAGTAACAATTAGGAAATCTAGTCTCAATTCTTTCTTTTCTTATGTGAGCCAAATGTATGGTCTAATATTTGTATAAAATGTTTTTTCAAGGATCTAATTTGGATCATTCGGATTTACTCTAGCATAAGAGAAACATTTGGATATTCTTTCAAAAAGTTATTAGGGTGAGTTCCTTATCTGATTTCTTAAGAGATTATATTTTGGTTTATGGTCGAAGCTAACGAGTGTTCATTTGGTGTCATAACGCTACTATTTGATCAAATCAAGAGAGACTTGACTAGAGTCAGTATCTTTTGGGTGTGATGAATTAGATCTAGTGGCAAGGTCGTATTTCATGTGTAGGTTTTATCCAAGTGATATTATATTTAATTGATTTAAAATATTATATAAAGATAATTTATGCTAATGATTGTTTTAACATCGAGACTATTTTGCCGATTGATAAATCCTTAAAAAAGGATTGAATTCAAGTAAGTGACTCTAAACTGATAAATTTGTAATGCCAAATACGTATTTATATTGTTTCATGACTCTATGATGTTCATATATTATATGTTATTGATGTATATCCCAAATTTGTTATTGAGCCTAATTATATGATGAATTATGAAAACTATAACTCAAAATTTGGTCACATATTAAAATGTGGATTATGATATTGTTAATTCTGAAAGTGTTATTAAATGCACTTACAATACTATTTTACTGATTGAATAGGAATTCATGCCACTGTTCTATCTCTGATCGTATGTCTAGATCATGCCTACTGTTTTTGCCATTGTTTGCATGCTCTGATCATGCCTATTGTTCTGCTTTGTTTTAGTAAAAACATGTCATTTTGCATTGGGTTAGGACAATTATGTAAGGAGGAAGATCTGATAATTTATCTACAATTTTGGTGGCATGACCACATTTTTGGCAGCTTGTCTGTAATTCTAATAGTTTATCTGCAAATCTGGTTGTCCACATATTGGTGTGTTATTGGTTGGATGAGTTTTAAGAACTCTTTAATGGTGTATAGCGGTGTTGGGTAGGAACCTTTCTGAAAAATTTTGCATTGATATAATCACATAAAGCATGAATTATGAAATTTGTACAGTTTATGTGTAACATCCCATTTTTAGTGAAATCAAAACAGTGGTTTCAAGACCACAAATCCGAGCCGAAAAGAATTTATTTTAATATTTTTGCATGGTCTGCATTATGATGGGAATGCCACATGAAAATTCTGATAAGAAAATTTTATCAATTATGTGCTTAATTATGGAAAGGACCAAATTAAATAGAATGCAAAAGTTAAATTCTGGTAGCTAGAAGGATCAAATAGCTATGGAATTCAGAACTTGATGTCCTTATTTGGTAATTATACCATTAAAGAAAAGTTAGTAGATATTTTTAATGAATCATCCATGGAAAATTAGAAAATGGTAAGGACTAAATTGGAAAGTGGAAAATCTAATGGATGATAAATAATTAAATAGAAATATTATCATTTTATATCATCTTCATCCCCAAAATATATGGAAACCCCAGGAGAGAGAAAGGAACCTAATCAAGCTTAATTAGGTATGTTTTCTTATCCCATTTTTAGTAATTTTTATATTTTTGAGATCGGGATAATCTAATCTATCTATTTTGGGGATTAATTTGAAAAGTTATCAAAGTAACAAAGTTTTTCCATGGATGAATATGCTGAGATTTTGAAATTTATGGTAGAAAATAAAAGGTTGTTGATAGATAAACAACTTTTACAAAGAAAATTTTAATGAAATCATGATTTAGGGACTAAATTGAAAAGTGGTAAAACCCATGGAAAAATTCTAAATTTTGTGAAATACAAGTGTTGTAAATGTTATATGAAAATTTTAGTTAGGCTTGGAGTAAGGATTAAATTGCATGAATTTCATTTTTCGAGCCTAGGGACAAAATTTGAATTTATGGAAAGTTTAGGGGCAAAATGGTAATTTTGTCTAAAGTGTAAATTGAAACCAATTGAATACGAAATGTGATAAATTGACGATTAAATTCATTTATATAGGTCCAGACAATTCAAATTCGAAGCTAGATCGAGGAAAAGAAAAAGTTTTGGATTAGTAGATTTTCTTATACAAACGACTATCAAGGTAAGTTCGTGTAACCGAATTGTGTTTATTTATATACTTGAATTGAATGTGGTATGTGATTATATGAATTATATAAATGTTATAAATAAACGAAATAATCACATATTCAATCAAATCTGGAAAATGTTAAGTTTCGTTTGAATAATGAATTTTAATGGATATATATGATTTATCGTATTGAATATGATCCTGCATATGTTGCGGACAAAATATAGCTCGGACGAGCAATCCTGTTAAAGCCCTCTCGAGCATCTTATTAAATAGTTCTTGCGAGCATCCTGATCGGTAGTGATCATGCATGTGTTGCACACTACCGCAGCTTTGTGTGAGCATCCTGTTACATGATTCGGTTAGTTGTGATACAGCATATAATGCGGACACAAATGCAACTCTATGTGAGCATCCTGATATAAGCTCTTATGGGCTTCCTGACATGGCTCGCTTGAACTCTCTGTTACCTTATCCGGTGCTCCTTGATAATAACTCATCGAGTTACCTGATAAGCTCTATGAGCTCCCTGAGTAAAACTCTTATGAGTTTCCTGTTTATCCCGGATAAGTGTCTTGTTACATGGCTCATTTGAGCATCCTTATATGTGGCTCGAGAGTGTGCTCCCTGATTAAGTGCCTTAATGGGTACCTCTAATTATGAATTGATGGTTTACAGTTTTATACAACCTGTGTGTACTAACTGAGTATCCGTCGATATTTCAATAATTCAACAGAAAAACTTCTGACTTGAGAAATTATGAGATTGAAAGAGTTATGTCCTGAATACTATTGAGATACCTGAAAGGGTATAGCATGATGAGCTCAATCATGTTTATTTGATGTATATGTGAATTATGGGACTAACTTGCTTATTTGAGTGCATGTGATTAGGCAAATTTCCAATTTGTTGGAAAGCATGTTATTGAATGCTTTTTGTAATGAATATGATTGGTAAGTTTAGTACTTGTTATATGAATTTACGAAACATTAATTGCTTACTAGGTTTTATTTTCTCTATTTTATAGTGCTCGAAAGCTCATAATGGTTGGAGATCGGTCGAAGCATCATCACACTATCCATCAGCTCGTTTTGGTATAAATAGTAAACTTAATTTGGTATAATGGCATGTATAGGCTAACTTTTCCAATGTTGGCATGTAAATGGTTGTTGTAATCTAGCTATTGGAATGGCTAGAATGATATGTTTTGGTATATAATTATAAGGCCATAACTAGTTTGATGTGTTTTGAAATGGTTAAGTAATAAATGATATATGAATCAAGTGGTAAATGAATTTGAGTTAGTATATATGAAACAAATTTACCTAAGAACATAAATGAAAATTTGGTAAACTTAATCATTTGAATATACATGTTAATATATCTTATACAATACTAGTATTAGGCTTGATTATAATCTCTTGGATTGGTTGGTGAATGTGTGTAAGTGTTGTTGTAGGTTGAAGGTTAAATTTGGGTGAAAAATAAGGCTAGGAAATGGCCTTATTTTGTCTACACAGGTAGAGACACGGACGTGTGTCTTGACCATGTGTGACACACAGCCTAGCACATGGGCATATGGTTTGGCCGTGTGTCCCCTGCATCTTAAAAATTGAGAACAGAATGCTCAAAATTGGCACACATGTAACACCCCTAACCCGTGACCATCACTGAAATAGGTTAAGAGGCATTACCAGACCTGTAACTCAATTCAAAACATTCATTTAACAAATTTCATCTCATTTCAGTAACCATCATTCATTCACATTCAAAATGTACTAAAATCAATCATATAAAGTCTTAAACATGCATTTGGGACTAAATTGATAACATATAAAAATTTCAGAAACTTAGGAAATTTTCAACTTTTCAAGTGACACACTCCTGTGTGAACAGGCCGTGAGCTTCACACGGCATTGACATGCCCATGTGTCTAAGCCGTGGCAAAACAAGGCAGACATACTGACTTGTCCACACTGCAACAAGACATGCTTGTGTGCCAAGCCATGTGAAAATTAGGGACGCTACTAACTTGGGTCACACGACCGAGCACACGCCTGTATGCCAACTCGTGTGCCACACACAACTTGTAGATACGCCCGTATGTCTAGGCCATGTCAAAACTATAGGATATACTGACTTTAATTCGTAGGGTACCCTAAGGGACACCCGGTCATGTAACATAACCGTATGTCGCACACGGCTGAGACACACGCTCGTGCCCCTGCCCGTGTGGAAAAAAGTAGGCCATTTGAAAAGCCAAATTTGCCACCCTAAAACATAAGCATTTACATTCATAATTGACCACATTAACGCAACACAAACGACAAGCAAATTAACTAATTCAATACATATTATAAGCCATATCCAAACTTACCATTTACATATCCAAATACCTATTTAACCACATATACAATTCATTCATCTAACATCTATATATCAAGAATTCATTTGCATAATTTCATTCAAATATTACCATACCAAAACATACCATCATTAAGCACATATATGCAATCAAAATATGATACCCAAATAAGCCAAATCACATGGCTTAACCGATATAGACTCCTTCGGTTAAGATTTGAGTCATAATGTTTGCCCAATTGTAAATCGAGTAAGTTAAGGGTCTTTCAAGAATGGTTGTATGGAAAGAAAGAATTAGGCTCAAAATGGTTCAAAGTGGTTATTGGATAATTAGGAAATGGTCAATAGAATTCGGCTAAGGGTTCAAGTATGAACTAACACAATATTGGTCTATTAATTCGTAAATTATGAGAACACCTAGGTCGGGAATACGATGGAAGGATAATTGGATAGTTGATAAAGACCTTAACCCGCTATCAAAGATGATAGGAACCTCGGTATAATTTGAACACCACACTTTGGGAATAAGGTGATAATTTTGAACAAAGACGGGTTGACTCCACAAGGGTTACTTGATAAGTCAGAAAAGTCTTTGGAGAACAATGAGAGCTGAAAACAAACTCACAGAATAAGCAAAGTTCATAAAATGTTCATTAGCCTTTTACAAGAGACAAACTACTCATATTTATAGCCTAAACAAAAAATAGCCGAATGGCCATATGAAATGCTGAATGGATGACTTAAGTAAGCTAGAAAGGGGTTGGAAGTTTTCTGGTAGCTTCTTGGACGTCCCTAGAACCTTCCTAGCTTGAAAAACATCAATGGTCACCTTCTAGATGCTGATTATTCAGCTGAGCATTGATGAGTTGTTGGGGTAGCTGAATGGTGTTGTCCATGTTCGGCCAAGGTTTTTAAAACCAGCTTGATTTCTCCTCAAATGCGCTGCTTGGTTGAGCTAAAAGGACTCAACTTTAATGAGCATTTTTGGGTGCTCCAACAGTCCTTAAAATGTGAAAGGCCGAATATGTATAGTCCTTAGGTGTGAAAACATGGAACCGATCAACCCTTGGTGTGAAAAGAACCTTCAGCAAAATGTGAACACAAAAGATGCTGCTTGGGGGAGTTGGTCGACTATCCTTGAAGAGATAAATCACCACCACTTTTGGCCTTTGGTGTCCATGAAGAGGTGCATTTGTTGGCTGCACATTCCACGCTGTCCCATAGTTTCTCCTAGACAAATTAAATGGTAGCAAATTAATTGAGTTAGGACACCATTAATTCGGCTAAGGCAAATTTAATTAGCAGCACCTAATAAATTTGTCCCTAAACTAGACACATTAAAATGATGTCCTAAACTAGACACATTAAAACTATGTATTAATATAAGACATATTTAATACATTAAATTAAAATGTCTAGATTTAAGACACACTAAATTAATTAATTATTTGAGCTAAAATTTAACTAATCAAGTAACACAACTAATTAAATTTATTCCAGCAACATAAATGCATTAAGTAAAATAAATTGAAATCAGCTCAATGAGCTAGCTTTGTGTCGAATTGAGCTCCCTTGAGCTAAAATAAACTAAGTCAACTTGTATGACGTTGCAAAATGAGCTACTTGAGCTGGTCACTTGTTGTTCGGCCATTCCTTCTATCCCAAATCGAGCAATGTAACTTGACAAAGCTTTTTGAAACCTCTTGGCACCAGCTCGAGTGATTGGTCCCAATGGCAGCTCCATAGGTTTGGCATCTAACTCATTGGCCAGGCTCGCATCATTCTCCCGCTCTTCGAGGTGATTTGTCCCCAAATCGTCACCTACATCAAAAGGTGAAAGATCAGCAACATTAAAGCTTGCACTCACTCTATACTCACCGGGTAGATTGAGTTTGTAAACATTATCGTTGATTCACTCCAATACTTGGAATGGACCATCACCCTTTGGTAAAAATTTTGATTTTCTTTGCTCGGGAAACCTTTCTTTGCGCATGTGGAGCCAAACCCAGTCACCGGGTTCGAATATGACTTGTTTGTGCCCTTGTTCGCTCCTCGAACATATTTTTTGATTCTTCTTTCAATATTGTCTTAGACGTTCTTGTGAAGCTATTTAACAAAATCGGCCTTCTTTTTGCCATCTACATGCACTAATTGATTATAAGGCATAGGAACCAAGTCGAGAGGGGTTATAAGGTTAAAGCCGTATACTACCTCAAAGGGAGAATGTTTTGTGGTTGAATGGATCGTCGATTGTAAGCGAACTCCACATGAGGTAAACACTCTTCCCACAACTTCAAATTTTTTCGAAGGATGGCTCGAAGTAAGGTTGACAGAATTCGGTTAACTATCTCCATTTGGCCATCCGTTTGGGGTGGAACATCATAAAAAAAAACAATTTGGTGCCTAACTTGCCCCACAACGTCCTCCAAAAATAACTTAGAAATTTTGTGTTACGATCGGAGACAATAGTACGAGGGATCCCATGCAACCTAACAACTTTCTTGAAAAACAAATTAGCAACGTTAGTAGCATCATCAGTTTTATTTACAAGGTATAAAATAAGCCATTTTCGAGAAATGATCCACAACAACAAATATTGAATCTTTTCCTCGCTTGGTTCTAGGAAAACCTAGAACGAAGTCTATTGAAATGTCAACCCGCGGTGCATCCGGTATAGGCAATGGTGTGTATAAACCATGTGGTTTGATCTGTGACTTTTCCTTTTTACAAGTAATACATCGATCGCACTTCCAAATTACATCACGTTTCATCTCGGGCCAATAGAAGTGTTCGTGCAATATGGCTAAGGTCTTCGCAACTCCAAAGTGGCCCATAAGTCCACCATTATGGGCTTCATGGACAAGCACTTCCCTAACGGACCCTTGGGGTATACACAGCTTGCCTTCACGAAAAAGATAGCCTTCATGCTGAAAATACTTTTCATATGCACCATGCAAACATCACTTATATATTTCACCAAAATCAGCATCAGTTTGATAAAGATCTTTCATACATTCAAAACCAAGCAGTTTAGAATCCAATAAAGTGACAAGTGCATACCTTCATGATAATGTGTTGGCAACAACGTTTTCCTTACTTTTCTTATACATTATCACGTAGGGAAATGACTCCAAATATTCCACCCACTTGGCATGACGTTTATCGAGCTTCATTTGTCCTTTGAGGTGCTTTAAGGCCTCATGATCTGTATGGATTACAAATTCCTTCGACCATAGATAATGTTGCCAAGTCTCTAAGGCTCGGATCAAGGCATATATCTCCTTGTCGTACGTTGGATAGTTCAACGTGGCACCATTGTGTTCCTCGCTAAAGTAGGCTACAAGCCTTCCATCTTACGTCAAAACAGCTCTAATGCCAGTTCCTGAAGCATAACATTCAACCTCGAATGTCTTGTTAAAATCAAGTAAATATAATAACGGGGCATTAGTTAGACATTCCTTAATTTTATTGAATGCATTTTCTTGATCATCAGTCCAATGGAAGGGTGAGTTTTTCTTGATAATACTTGTCAATGGGAAGGCTAAGGTACTAAAATTAGGCACAAACCTTCGGTAGAAGCTTGCCAACTCGTGAAAACTCCTTACTTGGCTGATATTTGTTGGGCAAGGCCACTCATTGATCACTTTGACCTTTTCTTGGTCAACTTGTAAGCCTCGGGCACTTACAACAAAACCTAAGAACACAACCTCATCAGTGCAAAAAGAACAATTTTTTAAGTTGGTGTAAAGTACCTCTTTTCGCAAAACTTCTAACATCGAACGCAGATGCTGAACGTGCTCTTCCAATGACTTGCTATAGATCAAAATATCATCAAAATATACAACACAAAATTTTCCAATAAAAGCACGTAAGACATGATTCATCAAATGCATGAAAGTACTAGGTACATTCGTAAGACCGAATGGCATCACCAATCAATCGTACAAACCATACTTAGTCTTGAATGCTGTCTTCCACTCATTTCCCTCCCGCATACGGATTTAATGATAGCCACTCTTTAGGTTAATCTTTGAGAAGAGTTGGGCTCCGTTGAGTTCATTGAGCATGTTATCAAGACGGGGAATAGGATGTCTATATTTGATGGTGATTTTATTGATGGCGTGGCTATCAACGCACATTCACCACGAACTGTCCTTTTTAGGTACCAACAAGACAGGAACCGTACACGGACTTAAGCTTTTGCAGGTGTAGCCTTTTTCCATTAACTCAGCTACTTGCTTTTGTAACTCCTTCATTTCCTCGAGATTACTCTGATAAGCCTGTCTATTTAGAATAGCCGCACCACACACAAAGTCGATTTAGTACTTGATGCCTCGAATGGGAGGCAACCATTCGACACTTAATCGGGAAATACATCTCCAAATTCCTGCAACAAAGAAACAATAGGAGAAGGCAAAGATCTTTCAATCTCGTTAGTTTCCAACAAGCATTCTTTGTACATAAGTACAAGAATGGGTTGCTTTGTCAATAATAACTTTCGAATTTCTCGCTTTCTTGCAAAAACACTTATTTTTTCATTTTCACTCTCATTTTCTTTCTCTTTTGTCACTAGTGTTTTTAGCTCACTTTTCTCACTTTTTCCACTCTTTTTCTTTTCGTTATTTTTATTTTTCTCTTTTTCTTTTAATCTTTCCACAGATTGCTTCATTTTGATCTCTCAAAGTAGAGAGAGGCTAATGTGACATTTCTTCCAAGATGCTTAAACGGATACCTATTCATGTAACCGTCATGAACAACTCTTTGGTCAAATTGCCAAGGATGCCCTAACAGAAGGTGTCCCATATGCATCGGCACAATGTCGCAAATCATCTCGTCTTGGTATTTGCCTATTGAAAATGCCACCTTCACTTGTTTGGTTACTTTGATTTCACCACCATCATTTATCCATTGTAATTTGTAAGGATTTGGATGCTTCGTAGTGGCTAAACCAAGTCTTTCAACTAGCATGGTACTTGCGACATTGGTGCAACTCTCTCCGTTGATTTTAAGGCTGCACACTTTGCCTTGAACGTGGTAGCGAGTGTGAAAAATGTTTTCTCGTTATTGTTCATCTTCAACTCCTTGGATGTTTAGACTTTGTTTTACAATAAGGATCTCTCCTTCGACAGGCATCTTGAGTTCTTCTTTGTTAGTGGGAATTTCAGGTTCTTCCTCCTTTTCATCTTCGGACTCAATTTCACCATTTGGTCGAACCACCATCACCTAATGATTGGGACATTGACTAGCAATGTGTCCCCTCCCTTGGCACTTAAAACACTTGATATTTCGAGAACGGTTGGAAGCAGGTTACTAGTTTCGCCACTTGATTGATTGGGCTTGGTAGCAACGATAGGCTCCTTGGGATGAATAGGAACTTTGCTCGTCCTTTGACTCTATTTATTGGTAAAAGATGATGGATAGGATCGATTGGCTCCCTTCTGCTTCCATTGTGTCTCGACGTCTATTGCCATATGGACCATGTCCATCACTTTGACATAGTGATGAAGTTCCACGATGTTGGAAAATCACAGTTCAAACCAGCTAGGAACCTCGCCATCGTCGCTTCACAATCCTCATCCACGTCGGCTCGTATCATGGCAGCTTCTATTTCTTTGTAGTAATCTTCGACGCTAAGGTTGCCTTGAGTGAGATTTTGTAGCCGTTAGTACAAGTCTCTATGGTAGTATGAGGGAACAAATCATTTCTGCATGGCAACCTTCATTTCAACCCACGTCGAGATAGGCCTCTCGCCATTCCTCCTTCAGCTAGTCATGAGTGAATCCCACCATACGATTGCGTAATCAGAAAACTCTATGGCTATGAGCTTCACCTTTTTGATCTCCAAGTAATTATGACACTAAAAAACGAGCATGACTTTCTTTTCCCACTCTAGATATGCTTCCGGATAATTTTTGCCTTGGAATGGCAGTATGGACATTTTAGTGTTTTTGAGGTTGTCATTGGGATTATCTTTTTCTTGATGACCCTGATTACTTTGGCCTAGATTCCAAACACTTTGAGCAGATGAGTGGTCGCTCTCTTGATCACAACTCATAAGGTTCCTCCCGATTCCGATTAGGATGCCCACGCCGTTGACTTACATCCTCGAGGGTTCTTTCTCGTTGTCCTTGTGTCTTCACTTGGTAGAGTCGATCCTCAATGGGCTCGAGCTTACGATCAAAAAGCCTTTCCATCTCACGCATTAAGGCTTGTATATTCAAATCTGGCACTCTTCCACCCGTAATATTGTGAATGGGTCGCAATCCTCCTCCCTCCATTTGATTCCTCTCATGGCTTCTAAACATGGAAAGTTAATCACACAACAAAGCTCACAAGTCACTCACAAAGAAAAGTCACTCACTTTTGGCTTTTATTTCTCGCGGATAGTCTCACTACTCTCTTGCCTTTTTCCACTCGGTTTTCGCCTCTCAAAGTTCTCCTTGGACTACGTAGATGAATCAATACCGTTGGGGTCAGTTTACAAAAGTGGTGTGAGGTTTGGTGAGATATTGATGTTAGGACAATGGGTAGGCTAACAAACAAAAGATGAAGGTTTTAAGTGTGGCCCTTCGGTATGAAAAAGATCTGAAATGTTTTTTGGGCAGAAAAATAAAATTGGAGTAATTGAACTTCACTTTTTTTTTGTATTTTCATAATTTTTTTTACTTTTCGAAATTTATACTTCAAATGTATATTATTTTCCCTTTTTTTAAATTTTTTGAATTTTTTTTACTAATATTCAATCCCGGGGGATACAAAAATTTCGATTCTTACCTCGATTTAACTAGTTCTGATACCAACTTGATACGCACTCGCCTCGGTTGAGATTTGAGTAGTAATATTTGCCCGATCATAAATCGAGTAAGTTAACATTCTTTCGAGAATGGTTGTATGGAAAGAAAGAATTAGGCTCAAAATGGTTCAAAGTGGTTATTGGATAAATAGGAAATGGTGGATGGAATTTGGTTGAGGGTTCAAGTATGAACTAACACAATCTTGGCGTGTTAACCCGTAACTTATGAGAACACCTAGGTTGGGAATGCGATGGAAGGATAATTGGATAGTTGATAAAGACCTCAACCCGCTATCAAAGATGATAGGAAACTCAGTATAATTTGAACGCCGCACTTTAGAAACAAGGTGATAAATTCAAACAAAGACGGGTTGACGCCACAAGGGTTACTTGATAAGTCAGACAAGTCTTTGAAGAACAATGAGAGTTGAAAACAAACTCACAAAATAAGAAAAGTTCATAAAATGTTCATTAGCCTTTTACAAGAGACAAACTACTCATATTTATAGCCTAAACAAAGAGTAGCCGAATGGCCATATAAAATGCTGAATGGATGACTTAATTAAGCTAGAAAGGGGCTGGAAGTTTCTTGGTAGCTTCTTGGACGTCCTAGAACCTTCCTAGCTTGGAAAACATCAATAGACACCTTCTAGATGATGATTATTTAGCTGAGCGTTGATAGAGTTGTTAGGGTAGCTGAATGGTGTTGTCCATGTTCGACCAAGGTGTTTAAAACTAGCTTGATTGCTTCTTAAATTTGCTGCTTGGTTGAGCTAAAAGGACTCAACTTTAATGAGCATTTTTGGGCATTCCAACAGCCTTAAAGTGTGAAAGGCCGAATATGTATTGTCCTTAGGTGTGAAAACATGGAACCGATCAGCCATTGGTGTGAAAAGAACCTTCAGAAAAAAGTGAACAAAAAGATGCTACTTAGGGGAGTTGGTCGGCCATCCTTGAAGAGATAAATCACCACCACTTTTGGCCCTTGGTGTCCACGAAGAGGTGCCTTAGACAAATTAAATGCTAGCAAATTAATTGAGTTAGGACACCATTAATTCGGCTAAGGGTAATTTAATTAGCAGCAGCTAATAGATTTGTCCCTAAACTAGACACATTAAAGTGATGTCCTAAACTAGACACATTAAAACTATGTATTAATATAAGACATATTTAATACATTAAAATAAAATGTCCAGATTTAAGACACATTAAATTAATTAATTATTTGAGCTGAAATTTAACTAATCAACTAACACAACTAATTAAATTTATTCTAGCAACATAAATGCATTAAGTAAAATAAATTGAAATCAACTTAATGAGCTAGCTTTTGCGTCGAATTTAGCTCCCTTGAGCTGAAATGAACTAAGTCAGCTTGTAGAACGTTGCAAAATGAGCTACTTGAGCTGGTCATTTGACGTTGGGCCATTCCTTTTATCCCAAATCAAGAAATGTAACTTGACAAAGCTTCTTGAAACCTCTTGGCACCAGCTTGAGTGATTGGTCCCAATGGCAGCTCCATAGTTCGCGGGCTCGCATCATTAACTTATATACAAATTCATTCTTAAACCATGATACCAGAACATAACTACTACTATCAAACTAGCCTATACATGCCATATTTACATAAGTTCATAAGTTCAAAATACCAATCGAAAATTGGATAATGTGACGTGCAACTCTGACTTATCCGAAACGAGCGAGCAACGAGCCTCTATAAAACATAGAAAGAGAAACAGAGTAAGCTTATAGCTTAGTAAGCCCGTATAACTCAGAATTAAATTTACCATTTATACATAATCAAAGCAATACTATTATGCAACCAATTCAATTAACCAACATCTAAACACACATATTCATCCAATGTTAGTCATTGTAAACATACATGAAATCATCCATTAATACAAGGTACATGCTAGCCAGATTAAGCTGCAACTAGCTTAAAAACGTAAAAGGCATTGAAAACGGATAAGATCAGTACCTTAATTGCTCACTCAAGCTTGGCCGAATGTATGAAGTAAAAATGGTGTTTATTTACCTTAATATTTTGCAAGAAGATGAATGGAATGAAAATTTTGGTTTTGTTTTATTAATTATTAACTTAATAACTAAATTACTAATATAACCTTATTATAATTCATCCATATATCATGTAATTCATGGAAATGAATGTCCACTAACTTATATTATCAACTTAAAGACTTATAATATTAATTTCATAGCCAATTGAGTCATTTAACTAATAGATATCATATTTTACGCATTACGCGATTCAGTCCTTTTTACTGAATTAAGCATTTAAACAATAAAATTTCTTTACGAAACTTTCACATAATTAATCTATCATGCTGTAAACCTTATTAAAATAATAAAATAAATATTTTGACTTTGAATTTGTGGTCCCAAAACCACTGTTTTGATTTGACCTAAAAACGGGTTGTTACAACTCTCCCTCTTTAGGGATTTTCATCCCAGAAAATCTTACCGGTGAAGAGGTTAGGGTACTATTTTTGAATAGCTTCCTTGGGTTCCCACTTAGCTTCTTCAATTCTGTGTTTATGCCAAAAAAACCTTCACAAGAGCTATACGTTTATTCCTCAAATTTTTAATCTCCCGAGCCAGAATCCTGATCGGTTCTTCGTTATACGATAAATCAGACTGTATCTCTACATTAACGGGAGAAATTACATGTGAAGGATCCGATCTGTATCGATGTAGCATCAAAATATGAAAAACATTATGTATCTTTTCTAGCTCAGATGGTAATGATAGTCGATATGCTACAGGCCCTATTCTTTCAACAATCTCATACGGCCTGATGAATCGCGGACTTAATTTTCATTTACGGTCGAAACAGAAAATTTTCTTCCATGGTGACATTTTCAAGAATACTCGATCTCCGACCTGAAATTCTATTTCTTTATGTTTTAAATTTGCATAAGATTTCTGTCAATCTGAAGCTGCTTTTAAATTGTTGCAAATTACTTTCACTTTTTCTTTAGTCTCTTTGATCAATTCAATCTCGTGAATCTTTTTCTCACTCAATTTAGTCCAATATAACAGTGTTCGACACTTGCGACCATATAAAGCTTCGTACGGTGCCATCTTTATACTCGTTTAGAAACTGTTGTTATAAGAAAATTCAATCAGAGACAAGTATTTCTCCCAGTTACCTTCAAACTCGAGAATGCAACAACGCAACATTTCCTCAAGTATCTGTATAACTCTTTCAGAGTGACTGTCTGTCTGGGGATGAAAAGCTGTGCGAAAATTCAATTTCGTTCCAAGAGCTTATTGTAATTTCTTCCAGAATCTTAACGTAAATCTCGAGTCTCTATCGGAGATAATAAACAGTTGTACACCAAGTAATTCTACAATTTTAGATAAGTACAATTTAGCTAATTTATCTAGAGAGTAATCCGTATGTACTGGTATGAAATGAGCAGATTTTGTTAGTCAATCAACAACAACCCAAATAGCATCTTTCTTTTTCAAAGTTAAGGGCAGTCTTGATACGAAATCCATAGTAACTCTGTCCCATTTCCACTCAGGAATCAATACAGGCTGCAGTAAACCAGATGGTACTTGATGTTCAACTTTTACTTGCTGACAAATTAAACATTTCGATACAAACTCTGATATATCCCATTTCATTCTCGACCACCAATACTGTTGTTTCAAATCATTATGCATCTTGATACTACTCGGATGAATAGAAAAGCGACTACTATGCTCTTCCAGTAGAATTTTCTGAATAAGCTCTGTATTTTTTGATACACAAATTCTATTTCGGGACATTAAACAATCATCAATTCCAATATAAAATTCTGAATCAGAATTCAACTCACATTGAATTCGTTTAGACCCTAGTTGGAATAGTGATTTCGAGACCACATATTCGAGTCAGAGAAATATTTAAATATTATTTTTGATGTTTATGATATGTGAATGAGCATGTGTGAAAGTCTCGTATGAAAATTTGAAAATTTGTGTGCTTAATTTAGAAAAAGGACCTAATCGTGTAAAATGTAAAAGTTGCCTGCTATATGTTAAAAGTACCTAATTGATTTGGTTTTATTTATGAGAGGTCCTTATGTGGTAATTATTCCATTTACATGGTTAATGGACATATATGGCCTTATTACAAATGATTTTTCTATGTATTAATAAAGGACAAATTTGGTATTTTATTAATAGTATAAGTTGAATAAAAAAAGCTTAAAATAAACTCATTTTCTCATGTTCATCAACCGAAAATCACACATAAAAGAAAATAAAATGATAGCTAGGGTTCAGCTATTGAATTTCTTGATTAAGGTATAGATTTTGTTTAGTTTTTGATTATTTCTATGTTTTTGTAATCGTTGCTTCGTATATTATCGAACCCATGCCTCAATTTTTTATTTTTGTTGATAATTTTGAAATATTATATGGATGAATTCATGAGCTTTGTGATGTTATATGTTGAAATATGAAAGCTTGATGTTGGGTTTACATGTTTTATCTTTGGATTTTTGATGAATTTGAGTAATTTGGGCTAAATTGTAAAAATGTTATTTTGAGGGACTAAAATGTGAAATAAATGAAATGTATGGACTTGTATGAGAGCTATTACAAGTAAACTTTGTGTATTTTGTGATTTTGTGAATTAAGGACTAAAGTGTCAAAATGTGAAAATATGAGGGCTAGTTTACAATATGCCTTAATTGTGTGTATATGGATTGGTTTGAATGATTTAGTGAATAAAAGGGTTAATTTGGAATACATATAGATCAAGAAAAGAGGAATTCAGATTTAGACAGAGGGAAGTCGAAGGTTATTGACTAAACAATCTAAGTCGACAACTCCGAGTACGAGGTAAGTTCGTACGTAAAACATGATGTTATAAGTATGTTTTGATGCTTTGTTTATACATATATTGTATATACATTTAGTTTGGATGAATATGATGATAAATCAATGGTATTTGGCAATAAGTGTACGATTTAAACTAGCTTCGGCTATATGAGGCACTAAGTGTGCGATACCGAGATAGCTTCGGTTAATTGAGAAAGCACTAAGTGTGCGAAATTATTATAGCTTTGACTAATCTTTAAAGCACTAAGTGTGTGGATGTTTAAAGCATTGGTAATCTTTGGAAAGTCTTAAAATATCCTAACAAGAGGTGAGAATGAAAATGAATGATTACGGGAATGTTCAGGTAAGTATAATACCTATGTTGCAGATGGCATTATGCATATAAAGTTTATTGAATTGGTGTAAACTTATGGATGGTGTTGGCACGAAATTGTTAGATGAGTTGAGAATTTATAAGTATTTATGTGTTGTTGTTACATATTTTATATACTGTTGATGATTTTGGTACGAACTTACTAAGCTTTTGAAAGCTTACTTTGTGTGTGTGTTTGCATTGTTTTATAGATATTGAAGCTACTGCGAGCTCGGGGATCATCAAGGTTCATCACCACACTATCGAACCTCATTTTGGTACTTTGAAAATGTATATATATTAAAGTATGGCATGTATAAGCTAGAAGTTGTAGGATTATGTTTTGTGATGTATATAGTTAGCCATGCGATATGGCTTGGTATGGTTATGGTTATGTCATGGTTTTGGTATAAGATATGTGATGCAATATGATATATTTGATATGTTTTAGTTAGACAAAAGAAATGGTAAATGTTGGTAAGTTTTGGCAAGTTTTAGCATGAAATTGAATGATGTATAGAAAGAAATGTTTTGACAAGCTTTTGACTTATGTTTTGATATAGATTGGTAAGGTTTATAGGTATGTATTTGATTGAAATTGATATGTCATGAGTGGCTTATGTTTTGGTTTGGAAATTGGCTGAATTGGTTGTGCATATATGCTTATTTCTTTGCTTGTAGGTTAACCCAAATTGGGGTGGAAAATTGGCTATTCAAATGGCCTATTTTGGTCCACACAAGCAGAGACACGGGCATGTGTCTCAACCATGTGCGACACACGGTCATGTTACACGGCAGTGTGTCCTCTAGGATACCCTACAAATTAAAGGCAGTATCCCCTCCAGTTTTGACACGGCCTAGACACACGAGCGTGTCTATTCATCGTGTTTGGAAAACGGGCTGGCACATGGGCGTGTCGTCAACCATGTGGCCAAGTCAGTAGCCTCCCTAATTTTCACACGGCCTAGCACACGGGCGTGTCTTATGGCTGTGTGGACAAGTTAGTATGTATGCCCTATTTCGCCACGGCTTAGACACACGGGCCTGTCTAATACTGTGTGAGGCACACGGCCTATTCACACGGGTGTGTGACCTTTTAAAAGTTGAAAAATTTTTATAAGTTCTGAAAAGTTCACATGTTATCAATTTAGTCCTAGATGCATGGATTAGATCTTGTATGCTCGGTTTAAGTTTGTAATGAACATGAATGAATTGTATTTTATTGAATTGAGATGGTATTTGATATTTGATTGTTTTTATCTAAGTTATGAGTCCAGTAATGCCTCTTAACCTATTCCGAAGATGAATACGGGTTAGGGGTGTTACATTTTATTGGTATCAGAGCTATGGTTTAGTTGGTTCTAGGACTACCATAGCGTGTGTGAGTCTAGCTATACATGCCATATTTATGAACTGCAGTAGTGTGATGAATCCTGAAATTGAAATGTGCTTTTATATAGCAAATGGATCCCTAAAGAGCCGTAACAGACGATGTCGAAAGCAATGCTCCTGTTCCCGTGCAAGGGATGGTGCCATCTGATTCTCGATCGGCTATGAGTAGTTGTGATGGTAAGGCTAGACAAGCCTTCTATCAGATGATGAATGATTGGTTCACCCAATATATTATAACCAATCCGGCTGTACAACAACCTCCACCCCCGATTAATTCTCCTCAAACTCTTGTTATGCCACCAGTGAATCTGGGTCAGTTAAGTAGACCACAAGTCGATAAGATTAGAAAGTATGAGGCTGAAGAGTTTCGAGCTACAACGAGCGATGATGCTAAAAAACTGAGTTTTGGCTAGAGAACACGATAAGAGTGTTTGATGAACTGTCATTAAATCCTGAAGAATGCATAAAATGTGTTGTTTCCCTTTTGAGAGATAGGCATAACATTGGTGGAAGACTTTGACATCTGTGGTTCCGAGTGAACAGGTTACTTGGGATTTCTTTCAAGTTGAATTTTGGAAGAAATATATCAGTTAGAGATTCATCGATCAGAAACGTAAAAGGTTTGTAATATCCTGATTTTGGGCCTAGTCGGAATAGTGGTTTCGTGACCACAAAATCTGAGATAGAAATAATTATTTTATGATTATTTTAATGTCTATGATATGATTACATGATTGTGTGAAAATTTCGTGAAGAAATTTTATGCATAAAGTGCTTAAATTGAAATTAGGGACTAAATCGAATAATTTGCAAAACTTGCATTCTAGAAGTTTCTAGTATGAAATTGTTTTGAAATATTAACTAGGAGGTCTTAAATAGCAATTTTACCAATTTCTAAGTCTATGGACAAAAATTGGACATGGATGGAATTTTTGGAAAGTTTAGTAGTAAGGGCATTTTGGTCATTTAGGGGTAAAGTGAATTAAAATACAAAATTAAAAGCCAATTTTGCTCATCCTCAACCCCATGGCCAAATATAGCAAGGAGAAACCATGGCTAGGGTTTTTCAAGCTTCCAAGATCGATTGTAAGTCCGTTCTAGCCTCGTTTTTAATGATTTTTACGTTTTTGGAGTCCCGGTAGCTCGATTTAGCTTATGCTAGCAATAATTTAACCTAGGGTTTATATTTGGAAAAATACCCATAGGTGAAATTTGTGTATTTTGGTGTTTTATGATAGAGTATGAGGTTTTAAATTATGTTAGAAAACTTGTGCTACTCGGTTTTAAGTGAAAACGAGCAAAAGGGCTTAATCGGTAAAAATACCTAATAGTCATAAGTACATGTTAGAGTGAGAATTTGATGTTGCCATAGAAGGGAAAAATGATCAGTATGTCATAAAACATAAGAAAATAGGCTGAAGTTTAATTTACGAGCTTTGGGGCAAAAGTGTAAATATGCAAAAGTTTAGGGGCAAAATTGTAATTTTTCCAAAATATGATTTTGGGTCAATTTGAATAATGTGAGTCCTAATTAGACTATATTTCAAATGATAGAGCAAGGAAAACTAAAATTCGGGCTAAAATAGGGAAAATACCCAGTTGTGGACGAAATGGTAAAAGTAGCCATTTTCGCATACGAGGTAAGTTCATGTGTAAATGTAGTAACATAATTGTCACTTTAAGCAATTTAATGTTGTTTATATGATATGATGCTGATTATTATCATGAAATATTATGCTTTGTGGTTATTGTTGAATAATATGTAATTATGTGAATTACTTGATGAGTAAGAACTATCACCGAAGTATCAATTTCGATATTCCGTGGAAGATGGCAAAGATGTGGGATCGAGGAAAATGCCCGTTTGAACCTTAGGAATAGATTAGGATACAAGTGACATGTCAGTAGGATGTTTGGGCATCTGAACTCGTTGAGTTGAGTCCGAGTTCACTTATGGATGCGAATGTCCGAACTCGTTGAGTTGAGTCCGAGTTCGTGAGATGTAACTAGGCGTCCGAACTCATTGAGTTGAGTCCGAGTTCACTTATGGGCGGGTTACATAGTAGCTTGGCTACATATGTGGCACTTATGTGCAAACTTTCCATGTATCCGAATTATATTCCGATGTGTTCAACGGGTAAAGTTCTACTCAAATGGAGGAATACTCAAGATGAAAGGGACGTATTGGTAAGTGTTATGAAATGAATACTTTGAACAGGTATGTACTTAACCCTCGGGTTGAAAACTTGATATAACAACAAAATGGTAAGATGATAAATGAAAATGTGATATGAATGTCTTGGTGATGATTATGCAAATGATGTTTTATGTTTACTTATATGGTTATGTTACTTGCTATTTGCATGTGAACTTACTAAGCATTTATGCTTACTCCCTCCTTTTCATTCCTTGTAGTGTTGACAAGCCAGCTCGCAAATCGGGAACGGTCGGAGGCATGCTCACACTATATCCGTATACCATCTTGGCATAATGGCTTGCATATTTTGAGTATGGCATGTATAGCATTATAATCATTTTGTATATATGGTCTTATGATATTGTTATTGAGTAGTATGGAAATTCTTGGTAATGATTAGCCATTGGAATGGCTAATCATGATCATATTTGGTGTTATGTATGCTAAATTACTAGCTAATCCATGGAAAACATGAAATAGGTAAAATTTACCATAAAATAGATTCAGACAGCAGCAGTGACGTAAGTTTGAAAAATCATTAAAAATAGTAGAGATACAATTAGATGGTGAATAAATTAAGGAATTTAATAATTATGAGTCTATTTTCATATGGATGGAACAAAACAGGTATATGAGTTATATTTTGTGATATGTTTAAATTTTTGTGAAACAGGGCCAGAGCGATTTCTAGATCCCCTGTTCTGACTTTGGAAATTCACCATAAATTGTTCAAAGATAATTAGAAGTCATGATTTATATGTAAAGATTCCTTATTGAGTCTAGTTTTATTAGAAATAAACGGCATAGTCATTGAATCTCTGTACAGGGAGATATCTGATTCGTAATACACAGAGGTCAGAGCAGTCGAACCCTGAAATAGGGGAGACTTTAACTAATAAAATGTACTAATTGGCTAGACCAAAAATTCTAGAAAAATATTAGTAAATAGATATATGAGTCTAATTTCAGGGAAAAGTTACAAAATTGGATTTCGAGTTTCGTAACTCAAGATATGAATTTTTAATAGAATATAATGCAGATTGTTAGCTTGACTGAAAATTTTAAAAATAAATTGTTTGAGCTGTTTAAGTAATGAATTAAGTCTGTTAACACCTCGTGTTCGACTCCGACGACGGTCTCGGGTACGGGGCATTACAAGGTTTCTTGAGCTTAAACAAGGCCGTATGTCTATCACAAAATACGAGTGGGAATTCGTAAGATTAAGTCAGTATGCTCGTGAATGTGCGTCTATAGAAGCAATAATGTGAAAAATATTCGAGGATGGCTTAAACGAAGATATTAGGCTATTAGTCGGGATTCTGGAAATCAAAGAATTTTTGGTGCTTGTTGATCGAGCATGTAAAGCTGAAGATCCCAGGAAAGAGAAAAGAAAAGCTGATTTTGAAGCTATAGAGGTACGAAAGAGATCATCGGGCAAGTCATTTCAATCTGGATCAAAGAAAATCAGAGATGATAATAGCCGTTCAAAGGCTAGTGTAGGACATTCGAACAGAGATTGTGCTAGATCGCAATCGAGCTTTAAAGCTCCAGCTATGTGACAGCCCTAAATTGACCCTAGTCGGAAAGTGGTTTCGGGACCACAAAACCGAGTCACAAAAATAATTAACCGTCATATTTGATGCTTATTATGTGTATATATGCATGTGTGAAAATTTCATGTAACACCCCGTACCTGAGACCGTTGCCGGAGTCGGACACGAGGGGTTCACAGACTAAGTTCGCTTACTATTGCAGTCCATTTTAAAATTTTTCGAGGTAGTCGACTAACTGCATCACTGTCACCTTAAAAATCATATCTTGAGTTTCACAACTCGAAAATCAGTTTCGTGATTTTTCCATGAAACTAGACTCATATGCCCATCTACATATTTTTTTCTAGAATTTTTGGTCGGTCCAATTAATACAGTTTATTAGTCAAAGTCTCCCATGTTACAGGGATCGACTACACTGACCTTTGCGCATTACGACTTGGATATCTCCCTGCACAGAGCTTCAATACTGATGCCGTTTGTTTCTATAGAAACTAGACTCAGAGAGGAATCTATAAATATATGGCATGACTCCTAATTATCTCTGGTTAATTTGTAATGAATTTCCAAATTCGGAACAGGGAGTCCAGAACCCGTTCTGGCCCTGTCTCACGAGAACCTGAATATCTCTTAACATACTGTCCATATGATCATTTTGTTACTTTTCTATGAAAATAGATTCATTAAGGTTCGTTTACATAATTTATTCATTATTTAATTCCAATCCTACTATTTTTAGTGATTTTCCAAATCTACATCACTGCTGTTGCCAGTATCTGCCTTTAAGGTAGACTTTACCTACTTCATAGTTTCCATGATTCAACTAGCCCTTTTAGCATAAATAGCACAAATTATGATAGTGATTAACCATTCCATACCAAATGATTATAACATTATGCTCAAACATATATAAGCCATTTTCGCATGGCTATATACATTAACCAAAATATTCCTCCGCCACTAGTCTATTTTATACATGCCATAAGATAATCCAAAACATAGCAGTACCAAACAGTGGATAGTGATAGTGTGACTAGTTGCTGACGATCCCCGAGCCTGTAGCTTCGCAATGAGATCTATAAAACAGAGGAAACAGAGTAAATGGAGTAAGCATTACAATGCTTAGTAAGTTTTAAGCAGTGTCAACAGATAACAATCAAATTATAACATAGTTGTTCGTATTTTTATTTCACTCTTCCTTCGGGCATACCATCCCTTTACCGAATACGCACATCTCATAGATTACTCTCGTATGCATCACATAACTACCTTATGATTTAGTGCAAATCAAGCTCACATATAAACTTGGAGTACATCCCTGTCTAACCTTTCGCATTGAATATATTTATAAGCAATTCTTATTACGAAGTCTTACTCGGACATAATCTCCACACGAAGTTATCAGGTCTTACCCGGACAAAATCCCCACACGTAGTCATCGGGTCTTTAGAGCTCGGATATAGTACGAGCACGAAGCTTACGGACATTAATCAGTGATAATATTCTCGCATAAAGCCTGCGGGGTTTTAACCCGGATATAGTACTGACACAAATGCCCTTCGGGACTTATCACATTTATACACTTTCACATCCATCACGTTGGCCACTCGGCCCTGTCACATATATATACTTTCACATTCATCACATCGGCCATTAGGCCTTATCACATATATACACTTTCACATTCATCACATCGGCCATTAGGCCCTATCACATATATATACACTTTCACATTCATCACATCGGCCATTAGGCCCTATCTCATATATACACTTTCACATTCATCACATCGGCCATTAGGCCTTATCACGTATATACACTTTCACATTCATCACATCGGCCATTAGGCCTTACTATCATTTCATATTCGAATACTCATAAACTTACAATACCACAATTTAGAATTCAAGTATGGGTTTAATCAATAGCTTATGAGCAACTAAAACAAGTTTATCAAGGTTCACAACATAATCTCAAATTCAGCACAAGCTGTTTTTCCTGAGCAATAGTCACTAAATTATTTATAACTGGAGCTACAAAACTCCAAATCATTTTCCGTTAATTTTTCCTGAATATAGACTCGTATATCTTCCATCCATAAAATTTCCAGAATTTTAGGTTTGGCCAATCAATACCAGATTTTTCTTAAAGTTTCCCCTGTTTCACTGTTTGACTAATCTGACCACTCTTCACTACGAATCCAATTTCTCATTTTACAGAATTCAAAATGTGTTGTATTTGATTTCATTTGAAACTAGACTCATTAAGGAGTCTAAGCATATAAATTTTATCTTATAACCATTTTTGTACAATTTATAATGATTTTCTAAAAACAGAACAGAGGATTACAGTGTCATTGTGCGCTGTCTCACACAACTTTAAGTATCTCATTATCAGAAATTCCTTTGCTTACACGGTTTCTTTTATAAGAAACTAGACTCATTAAGATTTAATTTCATGTCTCAATCAGCCTCTAATTCAAGTCCATGAATTTATGGTGATTTTTTAAAGTCACGTTACTGCTGCTGTCCGAAGCAGACTATTTCAAATTACCCTTAAATTCCCAAGCTCAAACACTTAAGAACTTACCATTTGAGCTTAGAACATATCATGGCCACATCTTATCTTATTAAATCAACTCATCATGTCCTATTATAATTGAATTTACTCAATGTTTAAACACTTAAAACTTACCTCGGATGTTGTTGAACGATTTCGGCGGCTATTCGATCACTTTTTCCTTTCCTTTATCCAACTTTGGTCCTCTAAGCTCTTGAGCTTAATTGAGTAAATTAAGTATATCAACTTCATATACTTCACTTAATCAAAGCAAGAAATACAATTATCCTCACTATCTCACACATATACGTTCAGTCAATCATTACTATGTTACAAGTCAAGCCTAACTTAGGCTAGATCGAACATATATAATCTTTTAACTCAATTTACGAATCAAGACATATTAGTTATCAAAGGTTGACCATGATACACATAGTGAGCTCCATTTTTTTAACTCACATTCGGCACATAAAAACATACACAAAATTTTCCACACAAGCTAGTATTTTAGCAATTAATATGACACAAGTTAAACCAAAAGTTTACAATAACATTACAAGGTACATACATAGGGTCCATATACATGTTTATTTTAAAACACCACCCTTTAAACCCTCTAGCTCTACTTACAAAAGACTCTCATAACTAAAATCCATAAGTAAGTCATCCAATTCCACCATTTCAATAAGTATTTTATACCAAATCTAATAACTAAATGTTATTAACGAGATTCATACCAAGACCGAATATTCATTAACAACCAAAGCATATATTCAACAATTTAACAATGTGTTTAACCTCCATGGCCGAATAGATCCTTTCTATTCCATTTAACTACCATAAATTTAAAATATTTAAATCAAGTTCATGAGTTTCTAATTTCATTACTTCAACCATTCAAAGCCTAACTAATTTCTCAAATAGATTTCTAATACAAGAATTAAGCCAACCTACTAATCTTGACACCCACATTCGGCAAGTGACCACACACACACTCTCATAACCGAATTTCCATACTACTAAAACCTCTATACACATATTCCCCTTATTCATCTTCAATTTAAGCTCCCAACTCATAAAACATAAGGAATAAAAATCATCTTCTAAGTTTCCTACCTTAACCGCATGCCCAAATCACGACAAGGATCAAAATTCACACATGGGCTCAATCAAAGACCTATCCATCAACTAAAATTTCATAAAATCTCAAAGAATTTACCTAAAACTTACCTTAATTAAGCAAGTAGAAGACCGAATGCCTAGCTTCTTCCCTCCTCCTCTCAATCCGGCCAAGAAGAACCAAAGAACACAACTTGTTTCCTTTCCTCCTTAGAACATTCGGCCAAAGATGTTCAAGGATGAACACTTTTTTTTTCTTTGTTTCCTTTCTTCCATTCACGGCAAAGGGGGGAGGCATGGATGAGACCATTTTTTTTTTCATCACTCCACCTTTTTGCATTACTTTAATCCTAACCCCTTTTTTTTCTTTCTAACATAACTCACTAACACAACATGTTTGCAACATGTTTCCACCCATAGCATGGCCGGCCACTATGCTTTAATTTTGGGTAATTTGACATGCAAACCCATCATTTCACAACATGCATTATTAGGCCACTTTACATTTGCCTAGCACATTTCCAAATTTTCTCACATAAGTCCTATTTGATAAAATTCACTTACTATTAACAAAATTCAAACATGAAATTTTCACACATGCATATGTACATATAATGAGCATCAACTATGACGGTTAATTATCTTTATAACTCGGTTTAGTGGTCCCAAAACCACTTTCCAACTAGGGTCACTTTAGGGGTGTTACATTTCATGTTTGAATTTAGTCAATTGCATGTGAAGTTAGTTAATAGGACTTATGTGTGACACTTTTGAAATGTGATAGGTTAATCTATAAGGATCTATTAGTGCATGTTATGAAAATAATGGGTTTGCATGTCAAATTTCCACCTATGACAAGTAGTGGCCGGCCATGATGGGTTATATACATGGAATATGTATTAATTATTAGTTAGTAGCTTTATATTATATAACATAAATAAATAAATAAAAAGGAAAGAGTAATTGAAATAAGGAAATGAAGGGTGATGAAAACAAAGCTTGAGTTTCTTTCTTCTTGGCCGAATGTAAAGAGGAAGATGGGAGAAAGGCATTCGGTCATCTTAAGTGAGCATTAAGGTAAGAAGTTATGTTAATTCTTGAAATTTTGGTTAATCTTGAATGAGGTATCAAGTTATTTTAGTAACCCATGTTGAATTTTTGATTGTGGGAATGAGTAGGGCTTTCGGCTATGGTAATTAATAAGGGTGATGGTTGTTGTTTCATGATAAATTTAGATGAACAATGGTAGATGAGTGTTTGAACTATACAAATGAGCATATGTGAGCATTGGGTGCTAAGGGAAAAGAATCGGCTACCTTATTATGTACCAAGACCGAATGTGAATTTGATTATGTTTGAGTAATTTATGTACTTAAAATTGATGTAGTATAAGTTACCATGTTCTTGCCGAATATGTAATTGATAAAGGAGGAGTTTTTTATTGAACGTTAGGATAAGTCCCTAGTGGATGGATGAATTGATAATAATTGTGTATAAAGATTTGCTTTACTATGTTTTTGTTAACAAGATGAGAAATGAGTTAAGATGGTCTTGTGATATGGTTGCTAAGTGGTATGGAAATGTTTGGTAATGACTAGCCATTGGAATGGCCAATCATGGTCCTATTGGTGCTACGTACGTCATGGCTAATCGGGATTTCCCTTGAAAATAATGTATGTCAATTTGCTAGTTGATTCATGGAAAATTATGAAATAGGTAAAATCTACCTTAAAATAGATGCTGGCAGCAGCAGTGACATAAGTTGGAAAAATCACTAAAAATAGTAGGAATGTAATTAAATAATGAATAAATTATGTAATCGAACCTTGATGAGTCTATTTTCATATGGAAGAAGCGAAACAACCATATGAGCCGTATTTTATGAGATGTTTAATTTTTCGTGAAACAAGGCCAGAACGGTTACTGGATCCCCTGTTCTGACTTTGGAAATTTACCATAAATTAACCAGAAATAATTAGAAGTCATGCTTTATATTCACAGATTCCTTTTTGAGTCTAGTTTCATTAGAGACAAACGGCATAAGTATTTAAGCCCTGTACAGGGAGATATCTAAGTCGTAATGCATGAAGGTCAGAGTAGTCGAACCCTGAAACATGGGAGACTTTAACTAATAAAATGTACTAATTGGCCTGACCAAAAATTCTATAAAACAATTTGTAAATGGATATATGAGTCTAGTTTCAGGGAAAATTTACAGAATCAGTTTTCTAGTTTTGGAACTCGAGATATGATTTTTAAGGTTACAGTGACGCAGTTAGCCAGCTTGTCTGGAAATTTTAAAATGAACTGTGAAAATAAATGAATTAAGTTCGTTAACACCTCGTGTTCGACTCCGACAACGGTCTCGGGTGCGGGGTGTTACAATTCAAATGGTTGTTTAAATAATATTCGGTTTATTAGTATATGTATAATTAGTTAAAGTGTAAACTTTGCATGTGTATTAAAGGTTTTTATGTGATATTCGGCCTTGGGAAATCTAAGCTTAAAAAGGTTTGAATGTTAATTGGGTTGTCTCTTTAATGGCCGAATGTGCTAAAAGCTAATGCATGATTTAGTTTAATCGATGTAATGATACAAATTATGATATTTACTTGTGGTTTTGAAGTATAGAAAATTTGTTAAGTTGATTAAGTGGTTGCCGAATGTGAAATTTAGGTAAGGAAATGTGTACAAATAATATTTGTATGGATAATTGGTTTAAAGGGGTCGGCATTATACATTGTTGATATGGTGCTATTAATGTAAAGCACTTTAGTATAGACGTATATACATATGGTCACTTAGAATGTATTGAGATGGCCGAATAAGGCTAACGATGAGTATGCTTTGATTTTCTATAATACTTAGTAATTTGTTTAAGGTGATTAAAGATGTGTACGATTATTTTATATTGAGCTAAAAGTAGTTATATGGCCTATTAAATTTCTTGTGGTATTCGGCCATAAGCAAGCACAATGGGATTTTAATAAGTTAAATTTGTTTTAGATTAAGCTCAAGAGCATAAGGAGCCTAATTCGGATAAGGGAAAAGCTAAACTAACCAAATAGCCGATCCGTAGTCGTTCGACGACATTCGAGGTAAGTCTCTAAGTAATTAAACTTATTTTGAGTTTTGATTAATGGATACTATTATAGAAATGGCTAAATTGAAAAATATGACGTGGCCATGATATGTTCTAAGGCCGAATGGAAAATTTTACGTATTTGAATCAATTTACTAATGTGATTTTGTACCTAAGAGGAAATAAAATGACAAGCCGTAATATCTAGCTTAAGACCGAATGACCAATTGTGAAAAGTGTGCAATATCAGATATTTAATGAGGCCAAAGTTAGTAAAACTATAAATATATATTAAATGAATTGTTCTGAGATTGCATCCGGGTTAGAGACCCGCTGGCTTCATGCTGGGATTGTATCCGGGTTTAAAGTCCCGCAGGCTTAATGCTGGTGAATTAAGTAAGATTATGATCTTGAATGTTCGCAATGAGCTACCATCAAGTAAGTACTATACATTTAAGATGTTCAGATACATATTACCTCCTCATTTGTAAGTTTACCTCAAAGTGAATCACTAGCATTCAAGAAAAACGTATATGTGATTGATTATTCTATTGCGAAAATGAGGATGACCTAATCAGTCTTGGTATGCTTGTATAATGTAGTATATACTAAGCTTTCATGTATGTACTCGTGTACATTCGGCCAACGATTGGTGAATTATTAGTATTAAAGAACGATACATATGTGGGAATGATTATTATATCTTTGAATAAGGGAATAATCTATTCGGTCAATGGTTGTTAGTATGACAAAGTATTCGATTTAAATTTATCGTATGAGCTTTAAGTAAAGAAAAGTATGTGCTGAGATTTATATATGTAATTGTGCATATTCGGCCAAAAAGGCCTTATAAATTGAGAATAAATTGTATTCGGCTAGATGTACAAATGCAAGGGAAGGATTGTATTTTGTCAACCTACGTATATGTGATAAGGTTTATGTTTGGTTCTTTGCGTACCCATATTGTAATTCAATACATGCCACGTTGAAATACTCAAAAGTTTTGATGCGATTATGAAATAAGGAATTAAGTTTTTTTTATATATATATTCATGTATGTGCATGAAACGAGTACGTTTGAGCAAGTGATTATGATTATTGAAAGAGTATATGTTATGCTAAATGAGTAGTGACTCTATGAATCTATTCATGATAGATTATGATATTACTATGTGCTTCTAAATATGGAAACTAAACGTGGTAAAAGTATTATGTTTTAGTTTGATTGATTGAATTAGAAGTAGATATGAGGTTTCTAGATGCGAAAGACTATGTGAATCAAATTTGGAAGAAATAGATAAACTATATATGCGTGAATGAGGTTTGAACTATTTGACGGAATGGTGAGATCTCTTGATATTGTTAAACGGGGTTTCTGCAAGGTCTAAGACGATGAGGCTTAGTAATGAAACGACAGTTAAAGATGTTCAATACATTAAGTTGGCCAAGTATGTATCAGGTACTCGTATGTGATTTTCAATTTGGATTAGATCAAAAGTATACAAAGCGATGCATATGTGAATAAGTGTATGAATGCAAATGTGACCACAGTCCATGTGACTATGATACATTTGGCCAATGCGTTATGCCATAAGAATGTATTCGATTAAACTATAATAGAGGTATTTAGATTGGAGTGTATTTATGAGCTGAGTGTACCTTATGAGCATACGAATATTTGACCATTTTGGTCATTATCATGAAATAATTTGTGGTAACTAAATGATGTGGTTATTGAAATTATAGTTTGTTATGGAGCTCTAGATTGACTTCATTGATTAGAAAAAAATCGAGCGATAAATGATAATTGAATTTGATTCTGCAAAATTATCGTTTTACTTATGACTTACTAAGCTTATGTAAGCTTACTCCGTTTGTCTTTTGTCTTTGTTTTATAGATTGTGGACTCTGATTACCAGCTCGGGGATCGTCAGCACTTCATCACACTATCTACTATTATGGAAACCTTGTGATTTGGATTTAGCTTATGGCATGTATAGGATATATTATACTAGAATGATATCATAACTATTGTTTATAAGCCATGCGAATATGACATCCTTTGGAAGTCTACTTTTATAAGTTATAAGTTTGATCTTTGTTTGTGTTTAGAATTTAATTAAATGAACAATCTTTACTCACGAAAAAGAAAAATAAATGTTCAAAATTTTATTGTTTTGATCTGCTTCCAAATTTTCTGGTAACGCCTCGTCCTATTCCGGCGACGATTACGGGATAGGGGTGTTACAAGCTACGTCTGTTGCCAGTGTTGGTAATGCAAAGAATGAAAAACCTGAGTGTGATCAATGCAGAAGATGACATTTTGGAGAGTACTGGGGAAAGAGTAATAACCGAGCTTGTTACAGTTGTGGTTCACGAAATCATTTTATAAAAGATTGCCTAGATTTAGCTGAAAAAGATAATGTTCAGAATTCGAGGCCGAGTGGCAACGCTTCTCATGGTAAACCTCCCAAAAATATGGGAAATGTAAGTGGTAGTCAAAGAGGAACAAAAGATACAGCTGTTAGATCTGAGGCTTGTGCACCTGCCAGAGCCTATGATATCTAAGCTCACGAAGAAGCTTTATCTCCAAACGTGATTACATGTACATTTACTCTTTATGGTACTTCTGTGATTGCTTTGATAGATCTTGGATCAACACATTTGTATATATGCATGAACTTAGTGAACAGTAAGACTTTTCCTGTAGAGTCTACTAAATTTGTAATTAGAGTTTTAAACCCCCTAGGAAGATGTGTTTTGGTTGATAAAGTCTGCAAGAATTGTCCGTTATGTTTCAAGACACTTGTTTTTCGGCTAATTTGATGCTATTACCTTTTGATGAATTTGATATAATTCTGGGTATGGATTGGTTAACTTTGCATGATGCTGTTGTGAACTGCAAACGGAAAACTATTGATTTGAGATGCAAGAATGATGAAATAGTCATAATTGAATCTAGTGATTTGAATGGATTGCCTACTCTAATATCTTTGATGAAACTTTGAGTATCGTGAGAAAGGGTTGTGAAGCTTATTTTGCATATGTGATTAATTTGAGAATGTCAGTAAAGAAAGTTGAATCTGTGCCTGTTGTCTGTGAGTTCTCTGGTGTGTTTCTTGAAAAACTTCCGGGATTACCTCCAGTTAGAGAAGTAGAATTTGGCATTGAATTGGTACCTGGTACTACTCTGATTTCGATAGCTTTGTATAGAATGGCTCCGATCGAACTAAAAGAATTAAAGTCTCAGTTGCAAGAATTGACTGATAGAGGATTTGCTAGATCGAGTTTCTCACCTTGGGGTGTTCCGATTCTATTCGTGAAAAAGAAAGACAGAACGATGAGAATGTGTATAGATTATTGTCAGTTGAACAAAGTGACTATCAAGAATAAGTATCCTCTGCCTCTAATTGATGATTTGTTCGATCAGTTGAAAGGAGATGCTGTCTTTTTGAAAATAGATTTGAGATTAGGCTATTATCAGTTGCGAGTGAAAGACTCAAACATTCTGAAAACTACTTTCAGAACGAGGTACTACCACTATGAATTTTTAGTTATGCCTTTCGGATTGACTAATGCACCTGCTATTTTTATGGATTTGATGAATAGAATTTTCGAATAGAATTTTCAGACAGTATCTAGATCAATTTGTTGTTGTATTCATTGATGACATATTGATTTATTCACGTGATGAATCTGAACATGCTGAGCATTTGAGATTAGTGCTACAGATTCTGCGAGATAAACAGTGAATGCGAAGTTCAGTAAATGTGAATTCTGGTTGCCAGAAGCTGGTTTTCTAGGTCATATTGTATCAGCCTCTAGCATTCGAGTTGATCTGAGCAAAATTTCAGCTATTTTGGATTGGAAACCTCCGAGGAATGTCTCTGAAGTACGTAGTGTTCTGGGACTTACTAGTTATTATAGAAGATTTGTAAAAGGTTTTTCGATGATTGCGACTCCGTTGAAAAAATTACTTCAGAAAGATGTGAAATTTGTGTGGTCTGAAAAGTGTCAGAACAGTTTTGATTAGTTGAAAACTTTGTTGACTGAAGCTCCGGTATTGGGACAACCCAAATCGGGTAAAGAATTTGTGATATACAGTGATGGTTCATTGATTGGTCTGGGATGTCTTTTAATGCAAGAAGGCATAGTCATTGCTTATGCTTCGAGACAGTTGAAGCCACATGAAAAGAACTATCTGACACACGATCTTGAATTAGTTGCGATTGTGTTTGCTCTAAAGATATGGTACCACTACTTGTTCGGTGAGAAATGTCATGTGTATTCCGATCATAAAATGATGACTTACAAATATCTGAATTTGTGAGAAAGAAGATGGTTAGAACTGCTAAAAGACTACGAACTTGTGATTGATTATCATCCAGGAAAAGCAAATGTTGTTGCTGATGCCTTGAGTCAAAATCATTGTTTTCTTTGCGTGCGATGAATGCTCATTTGGTTATGTCTGATGATGGTTCATTTTTACCTGAATTGAAAGCAAGACCTTTGTTCTTACAGCAGATTATCGAAGCTCAGAAGATTGATAATGAGATTTTAGCTAAAAGAGCTTAGTGTGATGTAGAGTCTAATTCAGAATTCAGAGTTGATAAAGATGATTGTTTGAGATTCCATGATCGAATTTGTGTTCTGAGAAATTTAGAGTTAGTTCAAATGATTTTGAGTGAAGCTCATAATAGTCGGTTATCTGTGCATTCGGGTAGTACGAAAATGTATAATGATTTGAAACAGTATTACTAGTGGTCTGGAATGAAAAGAGATATCTCTGAATATGTTTTTAAATGTTTGATCTGTCAGCAAATTAAAGCTGGACATCAGGTGCCATCTAGTTTGTCACAACGGATTATGGTTTTGGACTGGAAATGAGATCGAGTGACAATGGACTTTGTTTTAGGTTTACCCCTGTCTTCGAGAAAGAAAGATGCAATCTGGGTTGTAGTTGATCGATTGACAAAATCTGCTCATTTTATTCCGGTTTCATCCAATTACTTACTTGATAAATTAGCTGAGTTATACATTTCTGA
Organism: Gossypium hirsutum; assembly: GCF_007990345.1. NCBI lineage: Eukaryota > Viridiplantae > Streptophyta > Magnoliopsida > Malvales > Malvaceae > Gossypium > Gossypium hirsutum. The sequence continues at coordinate 57,822,547 of NC_053429.1, read as the reverse complement.
TGTTGTGAGATCGCACGATGTGCCACTATCTATAGTATCAGACAGAGATCTGAGATTCACATCACGATTCTGGAAGAAAGTGTAAGATGCTCTAGGTACTAAGTTGCACTTTAGTACTGCTTTTCACCTACAAACGTATGGTCAATCCGAGCAGATTATTCAGATACTCAAAGATATGTTAAGATGTTGCGTTCTTGAGTTTGAAGGTACATAGGAATAGTATTTTCCTTTGATTGAATTTTCTTATAATAATAGTTTTCAATCGAGCATTAAAATGGCACCATACGAAGCTTTATATGGTCGCACATGTTGTACACCTTTATATTGGACTGAACTCAGCGAAAATAAGATTCATGGGGTTGATTTGATAAAAGAAACTGAACAAAAAGTAAAAGTGATCCGAGATAGTCTGAAAATAGCTTCTGATCGTTATAAATCTTATGCGGATTTGAAAAGAAAAGATATTGAGTTTCAGATCAGTGATAAAGTGTTTTTAAACGTATCTCCGTGGAAGAAAGTGCTTCGGTTCGGTAGAAAAGGCAAATTAAGTCCGAGGTTTATTGGGTTGTATGAGATTATCAAGCATATTGGCCCAGTAGCATATAGATTGTTGTTGCCACCAGAGCCAGAAAAAATTTATAATGTGTTTCATGTATCGATGCTTCGAAGATACAAATCAGATCCGTTGCATGTAATTCCTTCATCTGAGATAGACATTCAGTCAGATATGACTTATGAAGAAAAGTCGATTTGTATCTTAGCTCGAGAGGTTAAAGAACTACGAAATAAGAAAATTCCATTAGTAAAAGTGGTGTGGCATTGACACAGAATTGAAGAGGCTATGTGGGAGCCTGAAGATATTATGAGGCAGCAATATCCGAATCTGTTCAATGGTAAGATTTTCGGGGACGAAAATCACTAAAGGGGAGAATTTTAACAGTCCAGTTTAGACCGTAGTCAAAATAATGGTTTCGGGACCATATATCCGAGTCAGAAAAATATTTAAATATTATTTTTCATTTTTATGATATGTGAATGAGCATGTGTGAAAGTCTCGTATGAAAATTTGAATGTTTGTGTGCTTAATTTAGAAAAAGGACCTAATCGCGTAAAATGTAATAGTTGCTTGCTATATGTTAAAAGAGCCTAATTGATTTGGTTTTATTTATGAGAGGTCCTTATGTGGTAATTATGTCATTTACATGGTTAATAGACATATATGGCCTTATTACAAATGATTTTATATGTATTAATAAAGGGCAAATTTGGTATTTTATTAATAGTATAAGTTAAATAAAACAAAGATTAAAATAAACTCATTTTCTCATGTTCATCAACCTAAAATCACATACAAAGGAAAAGAAAAGGATACCTAGGGTTCGAATATTTAATTTCTTGATTAAGGTATGGATTTTGTTCGATTTTTTATTATTTCTACGTTTTTGTAATCGTTGCTTCATATATTATCGAACCCATGCCTCAATTTTTTATTTTTGTTGATAATTTTGAAATATGCCATGGATGAATTCACGAGCTTTGTGATGTTTTATGTTGAAATATGTAAGCTTGATGTTGGGTTTACATGTTTTGTCTTTCGATTTTTGATGAATTTGAGTAATTTGGGCTAAATTATAAAAATGTTATTTTGAGGGACTAAAATGTGTAATAAATGAAATTTATGGACTTGTATGAGAGCTACGAAAATTCGGCTAAGCTTGTGTACAAGCAAACTTTGTGTGTTTTGTGATTTTGTGAATTAGGGACTAAAGTATCGAAATGTGAAAATGTGAGGGCTAGCTTGCAATATGCCTTAATTGTGTGTATATAGATTGATTTGAATGATTTATTGAATAAAAGGGTTAATTTTGAATACATATAGATCAAGAAAAGAGGAATTCAAATTTAGACTGAGGGAAGTCGAAGGTTATTAAGTAAACAATCCGAGTCGACAACTCCGAGTACGAGGTAAGTTCGTACGTAAAACATGATGTTATAAGTATGTTTTGATGCTTTGTTTATACATATATTGTATATACATTTAGTTTGGATGAATATGATGATAAATTAATTGTATTTGGCACTAAGTGTGCGATCTAAACTAGCTTCGGCTATATGAGGCACTAAGTGTGCAATACCGAGATAGCTTCGGTTAATTGAGAAAGCACTAAGTGTGCGGAATTATTATAGCTTCGACTAATCTTTAAAGCACTAAGTGTGTGGCTATTTAAAGCATTGGTAATCTTTAAAAAGTCTTAAAATATCCTAATAAGAGGTGAGAATGAAAATGAACGATTACGGGAATGTTCAGGTAAGTATAATACTTATGTGGTAGATGGTATTATGCATATAAAGTTTATTGAATTGGTGTAAACATATGGATGGTGTTGGCATGAAATTGTTAGATGAGTTGAGAATTTATAAGTATTTATGTGTTGTTATTTCATATTTTATATATTGTTGATGATTTTGGTACGAACTTACTAAGCTTTTGAAAGCTTACTTTGTTTGTGTGTTTGCATTGTTTTATAGATATCGAAGCTACTGAGAGCTCGGGGATCGTCAAGAATCATCACCACACTACCGAACCTCATTTTGGTACTTCGAAAATGTATATATATTAAAGTATGACATGTATAGGCTAGAAGTTGTAGGATTATGTTTTATGATGTATTGATTTATCCATGTGATATGGCTTGGTATAGTTGTGGATATGTCATGGTTTTGGTATAAGATATGTGATGCAATATGATATATTTGATATGTTTTAGTTGGAAAAAAGAAATGGTAAATGTTGGTAAGTTTTGGCAAGTTTTAGCATGAAATTGAATGATGTTTAGTAAGAAATGTTTTGACAAGCTTTTGACTTATGTTTCGGTATAAATTGGTACAGTTTACGAGTATGTATTTGATTAAAATTGATATGCCATGAGTGGCTTATGTTTTGGTTTGGAATTTGGCTAAATTGGTTGTGCATATATGCTTATTTCTTTGCTTGTAGGTTGACCCAGATTGGGGTGGCAAATTGGCTATTCAAATGGCCTATTTTTGTCCACACGGGCAGAGACACGGGCATGTGTCTTAGCCGTGTGCGACACACGGTCACGTTACACGGTCGTGTGTCCCCTGGGATACCCTACAAATTAAAGGTAGTATACCTTCCAGTTTTGACACGGCCTAGACATAAGGTCGTGTCTATTGATCATGTGTGGCACACGGGCTTGTTGTCAGCCGTGTGGCCAAGTCAGTAGCCTCCCTAAATTTCACACGGCCTGGCACATGGTCATGTCTTGTGGCTGTGTGGACAAGTTAGTATGTATGCCCTGTTTCACCACGGCTTAGACACACGGGCGTGCCTAATACCGTGTGAGGCACACGGCCTGTTCACACAGGTGTGTGACCTTTTAAAAGTTGAAATTTTTTTATAAGTTCTAAAAAGTCCACATGTTATCAATTTAGTCCTAGATGCATGGATTAGACCTTGTATGCTTGGCTTAAGTTCGTAATGAACATGAATGAATGGTATGTTTTTGAATTGAGATGGTATTTGATATTTGATTGTTTTGATCTAAGTTATGAGTCCGATAATGCCTCTTAACCTATTTTAGTGACGGATACGGGTTAGGGTTGTTACAATACCGGTTTAGCTTTCAATTCAGCTAAAATAGCCCCGTCATCACATATCATCAACTGGGTATTCATGGCTCATAACGCAAACAATAATTTTCGGCTCAAGGCATCAGCAACTACATTAGCTTTTCCCAGGTTATAATCAATCACTAAATCATAATCTTTCAATAACTCTAGCCATCTTTGTTGATGCAAATTTAAATCCTTCTATGACATCAGATATTTTAAACTTTTGTGATCCGTATAAATATGGCATTTCTTACCATATAAGTAGTGTCACCAAATCTTCAATGCAAATACAATCGCAGGCAACTCTAAATCTTCTGTCGAATAGTTCTTTTCATGTGATTTCAACTGTTGGGAAGCATAAGCAATAACTTTTCCATCTTGCATCAAAACACACCCGAGTCTGTTTAATGACGCATCACTATAAATCACAAACTTTTTACCCAATTCAGGTTTAACCAAAACTGGTGCCTCTGTTAATAGTGCTTTCAATTGTTCAAAGCTCCGTTGACATTTTTTTGACCATTCAAACTTCACATTTTTTTTAGTAGTCGGGTAATCGGTGTCGAAATTATTGAGAATCCTTTTACAAATCTTCGGTGCTAAGCCCAGAAAACTACGAACTTCAGACACATTTCTTGGAGGTTTCTAATCAACAATAGCAGAAATCTTGCTCAGATCAACTCTGATATCGTCGGCTGAAAAATTCTACCTCTTTAAGCCAAAACTCACATTTGTTGAACTTTGCAAATAATTGTTTTTCACGTAGAGTTTGTAACACAATTCTCAAGTGCTCAGTATGCTCAAATTCATCTCGTGAATAGATCAGAATATCATCAATGAATACTACAACAAATCTGTCTAAATACGGCCTGAATATACAATTCGTCAAGTCATAAAAATAGCAGGAGCATTAGTTAAACCGAAAGGCATAACAAGGAATTCATAATGGCCATACCTTGTTCTGAAAGTGGTTTTCGGTACATCTGACTCTTTAACTCGCAACTGATAGTAACCCGATCTCAGATCAATCTTCAAAAATATTGTAGACCCATTCAACTAATCAAATAAGTCATCAATCCGTGGTAGAGGGTATTTGTTCTTTATAGTAACTTTATTCAACTGTCTATAGTCGATACACATGCGCATTGTGCCATGTTTCTTTTTCACATACAATACTGGTGCACCCCAAGGAGAATAACTCAGTTGTACAAAACCTTTGTCTGTCAATTCTTGTAACTGAGCCTTCAACTCTTTTAATTCTGTTGGAGCCATTCTGTATGGAGCTATCGATATCAGAGTTGTTCCTGATATTAACTCAATACCAAATTTGACTTCTCTAATCGGAGGCAATCCCGGTAATTCTTCTGGAAATACATCCGAAAACTCACAAACAACAGGTACGGATTCAATCTTTGATTCTGGCACTTTCGTATCCAATACGTATGCATGATATGCATCATAACCCTTTCTCAAACATTTATGAGTTGACATAGATGATATCACAATAGGTAATTCATTCGAATCATTAGACTTAATCTAAAGAATCCCACCATTTTGACATTTCAATTCGATAGTCTTCTGTCTACAGGTCACAACTACATCATGCATAGTTAGCCAGTGTATACCCAGAATCACATCAAACTCATTGAACAGTAGAATCATCAAGTCAGCCCGAAAACAGTAATCCCGGATCATCAGAGGACAATTCTTACAAATTTTATCAACTAAAACAAACTTGCCTAAATGGTTCGATACTTTAATTACAAATTCTATAGAATCGACATGTAAACTCTTTTTAAATACTAAATTCATACTAATATATGAAGGGGTTGATCTAGGATCTATCAACGTAATTATATCAGTATCAAAAAGAGAAAAAATACCGGTGATAACATCTAGTGCTGATGCTTCCTCTGATGCACGTATAGCATAAGCCTTGGCAGGTGCTCGTGCCTCACATCTCACAGTCGAATCTCTCATAGCACCTCGATTAGCACTCACATTTCTGGTGTTTTGGGGCAGTCTCCCTCTAGAAGTCATGTTACTTGTTTTCGCTAGTTGTTCTCTTTTAGTTCTGAACTTTTTTGGATAATCACAGAGAAAATGATCAAAAGTTCTACATTTAAAGCAGGCTCTGCTCACTAATCTGCATTCACCGTAATCTCACTTATTGCAATGTTTACATTCAGATAAGCGTTTCTAAAACTTCCCACACTGGCCATAGATGTCGCCTGAGGTTTTGAACTTGATTGTCTCACATTTCTATCTCTGATAGAAATTCCCACAGAGGCTGTAGAACGAGGATGATATTCTCTAAATTTCTTTGATGATGACTGATGTGATTTGCCATTAAATCGTTTTCTAGACTCTCTAGCCTTAGAATCAACTTTTCTTTTCTCTTTCCAAAGCTCTTCGGCTTTACAGGCTTGGTCAAACAGAACAACAAACTCTTTCAGCTCAAGAATTCTAACCAACACTCTGATTTCTTCATTCAATCCATCCTCAAATCTTTTACACATTATAGCTTCAGAAGAAACACGTTCACGAGAATATATTCTGATTCGTACAAACTCTAGTTCATATTCTGTAACTGACATATGGTCCTACTTCAATTTGAGAAATTATTTTCTGTTCTGATCAATCAACCTTTGGCTAATATATTTCTTTCTAAATTCAACTTGAAAGAAATCCCAAGTGACTCGCTTTGGTGGAACTATGGATATCAAGGTATTCCTCCATTGATACGCAGTATCTCTCAATAATGATACAACACACTTCATACATTCTTCGGGTGTACAGGATAATTCATTGAACACCCAATCGTGTTCTCAAGCCAAAATTCAGCCCTCTTAGGGTCATCCTTAGTAGTGGCTCTAAATTCCTCTGCTTCGTGTTTTCGAATTCTATCAACAGGTGGTTTATTTAATCGTAAAGGATGATACCTTGAGGAACTACTGGGATCAATTGGGGAACAGGTGGGGGTGGAGGTTGCGGAACCGCAAGATTCGTATGAATGTACTGTGTAAACCACTCATTTAATATCTAAAAGAATGCTTTTTTAGCCTCACCCCCGTGACTACTCGTCACAAGTCTAGATTCAGTAGGTGTTGCTCCTTGAGCGAGAGCTGGTACATTACTTTCTACGTCGTCCGCTACAGCTCGTTCAGGATCCATTACTATATGAAAACACATTTAAGAACATCAGGAGTCATCACACTATCACGGTTTTATATATGGCATGTATAGCTAAACTCACATATGCTACGTTAGTCCTAGAATCGACTAAACCGTAGCTCTGATACTAGTAAATGTAACACCCTAACCCGTAACCGTCACCGGAATAGGTTAAGAGACATTACCAAACCCGTAACTCAATTCAAAATATTCATTTAACAAATTTCATCTCATTTCAGTAACCATCATTCATTCACATTCAAAAAGTACTTAAATCAATCATATAAAGTCTTAAATATGCATTTGGGACTAAATTGATAACATATAAAATTTTAGAAACTTAGGAAATTTTTAACTTTTCAAGTGACACACGCTCGTGTGAATAGGCCGTGTGCCTCACAAGGCATTAAAGACGCTCGTGTGTCTCAATCGTGGCAAAATAGGGCATACATACTGAGTTGTCCACATGGCCACAAGACATGCCCGTGTGCCAGGTCATGTTAAAATTGGGGAGGCTATTGACCTGGGTCACACGACTGACCACACGCCCGTATGCCAGCCCGTGTGCCACACACGACCGAATCTGCCATGTCTCTTGGGAACAGTAACATGAAGCTCAGAATTATAGGCGTATTCAATACTCCCAAATAAAAAGGGAATTGGTCAATGGTTGAGTTAGTAAAAATAAATAACTAGGAATTTTGAGTTTTACCTAGTGAAAAAAAGACTTCTTTTTTTGTGGAATTAATCGTTCTCATTTCTTTTAGTTCTTTTAGAAAGAAACGAAATTATGTTCAAGGAAACAAATATGTCATGATTGCAGGAGTCTATACATTGCATATAGGCTTAGGCTTTAAGTTAAGGGCATATACTGACTTTAATTCGCAGGGTACCCTAGGGGACACACTGCCATAGCTGTGTGTTGCACACGGCTGAGACACACGCCCGTGTTCCTGCCCATGTAGACAAAAATAGGCCATTTGAAAAGCCAAATTTGCCACCCTAAAACATAAGCATTTACATTCATAATTGACCACATTAATGCAACTCAATTGGCAACCAAAATAACTAATTTAATACACATTATAAGCCATATCCAAACTTACCATTTACATATCCAAATACCTATTTAACAACATATGCAATTCATTCATCTAACATCTATATATCAAAACTTCATTTGCATAATTTCATTCAAATATTACCATACCAAAACATACCATCATTAAGCACAAATATGCAATCAAAATATGATACCAAAATAAGCCAAATCACATGGCTTAACTTATATACAAATTCATTCTTAAACCATGATACCAAAACATAAGTACTACTATCAAACTAGCCTATACATGCCATATTTACATATGTTCATAAGTTCAAAATACCAATAAAAAATTGGATAGTGCGACATGCAACTCTGAATTATTCGAAACGAGCGAGCAACGAGCCTCTATAAAACATAGAAAGAGAAATAGAGTAAGCTTATAGCTTACTAAGCCCGTACAAGTCAAAATTAAACTTACCATTTATACATAATCAAAGCAATACAATTATGCAACCAATTCAATTAACTAACACCTAAACACACATATTCATCCAATGCTAGTTATTGTAAACATACAGGAAATCATCCATTAATACAAGGCTTCATCATTTTAAATTTATATATCATGTATAACATTAATAACATTTATAAATCGTATCTCGTCAATATAACATTATTTTAAGACCGTTGAACCTATTAGAACTTCAAAGGATAGTCTAGTGAATAGTGTCAGTAATCCGTCAATTCATCATCGTATATGCTCTTTTGAGTCATGATCGGTAAGCTCTTACTGAGCTGATAAGAAGTAAGTTCTATTGAGCTGAAAATGGTAAGCTCTATCGAGTTGAACGGTAAGCTCTATCGAGTTGAACGGTAAGCTCCAATGAGTTGAAACAGTAAGCTCTTACGAGCTGTGGTGAGTCCGCAACAAATGCAAGAGCTCAACCATTACAGTAATCTCAGTAACACATCACTCATATCCAATCAATTCACATAGTTCAAACAGAGCTCGGTAACAAATATAATATACCATCAAGGCATTCATATTTCAAGTATTTTTATTAAATACATTCAATTCAACAATTAAAAATATAGAAAAGTTTGATTCTAATTAAATGAACTTACTTTGAGTTGCTCGGATGAAAATTATCATCTATTCATTAACCTTTCTTTTTCCCCGATCCAATTCTGGTATTTTCTTATCTTGATCTATATGATATCAAATTAATTCATTCAATTTTCATTCAATTCAATCTAGCCTAAAACATTTATTTTGGCTAAATTACAAATTTACCCCTAAACTCTTGACTATTTTTCAATTTAGTCCTTAACATATAAAAATGCAAAATTGCACAATTAAGCCCTAACCTAAGGTAGCCGAATTTAATCCCTAATCCTCATTTTTTTCCAAAAATCACTTTATAAAACTTGTATAACTATTAACAACCACCAATAATCTAACAAGAAGCTTCAAAATACCAAAGTATTCAACAATGGCATATCTCAAAATCTATAACAATTTAAAAAACAAAGGTAAGGGCTAGCTAGATTAAGTTGCAATGAGCTCAAAAACGTAAAAATCATTGAAAACATATAAAAAACCGTACCTTAATTGCTCAATCAAGCTTGGCTGAATGTATGAAGTAAAAATGGTGTTTATTCACCCTAATTTTCGGCAAGAAGATGAATGGAATGAAAATTTTGGTTTTGTTTTATTAATTATTAACTTAATAACTAAATTACTAATATAACCTTATTATAATTCATCCATATGTCATGTAATTCATGGATATGAATGTCCACTAACATTAAAAAAGGTATATTATCAACTTAAGGACTTCTAAATTAATTTCATAGCCATTTGAGTCATTTAACTAATAGATCTCATATTTTACGCATTACGCGATTTAGTCCTTTTTACCGAATTAGGCATGTAAACAATAAAATTTCTTTATGAAACTTTCACATAATTAATCTATCATGTTGTAAACCTTATTAAAATAATAAAATAAATATTTTGACTTCAAATTTGTGGTCTCAAAACCATTGTTTCGATTTGACCTGAAAATGGGTTGTTACAACACTGGCTAAAACACGGGTGTATGTCTTAGCCGTGTGTGCTACACAGCATAGAACACGGGCATGTGCCTTGGCTGTGTGAACCCTGCACTTAATTTTCAAAAATTAAATTAAATACACGGCCCAGCACATGGGTATGTGGTTGGCTATGTGACACAAGTCCGAGAGTTACACGGGTAAGGACATGAGCTGGAGCACGCCTTGTGCCTTACATCGAATGCCCACACGACCTGAGACATGGATATGTCATCTGGCCGTGTGAGCCTCACAGCCGTGTGATCCCTGTATATGAGAAAATTTTTGAAATTTTGTGAAAATTTCTTTGAGTTCCCGATTTAGTCCCGCCTTGATTCTAATGTTTAAATTGGGCCTCGAGGGTCCATTCAAGGGACAATATGATTCATTTTGGATATGAATAGTAAATGATATAAATTACATGAAAATCATTCTGTAAATTTAGGTAATGCTCTGTAACCCTGTTTCGGCGATAGATATAGGTTAGGGGTGTTACATTATGATACTTTGTATATTTTCTGGCATGAATGTTATAATTTCTATTATTTCTGTATTTTTTTATAAGACTTACACTGAGCTTGTTAGCTCACTCCTTAGTTTTTGATTTGATTTCAGGTAATCCTCAAGGTTAGGACTTGGATGCGACTTTTGGAGGAGTTTCTCAGATAGTTTTAATTTTAAATACTTTAAACTTTATTAAATGATTATTTTTGGGATTGTATTAATTTTCTTATGGACTGTGGCATGGAACTTAAAATTTGGAGATCTTTATTTTATTTTTGCACGATTTGAAGTTTTAAACTGCTCACTGATGTTTTCTTGAATATGCATGTAACAGCCCGATTTAGACCCTAGTTAGAATAGTGGTTTTGGGACCACAAATCTAAGTCAAAAAATATTTTAATATTATTTTCTGTGTATAAAGTATGTGTTTAAGCATGTGTGAAAGTTTCGTATGAGAATTTTATCATTTGTGTGCTTAATTTGATAAAAGGACTTAATCGCGTAAAATGTAAAAGTGGCTAGCTATTTGTTAAAAGTACCTAAGTGCTATGTCTTAATAAAGGAAAGGTCCTTATGTTGTAAATGTACCATTGAATTCATAAAATGACATAAATGGGCATGAGATGTGGATTTTAAATGAAATTAAAAAGGTTATATTAGTAATTTGATAATTAAATGTTGATTTAATAAAACAAATGCATAAATTTGTCCATTATCATCCATCTTTGCAGAAAATTCGAAAGAAAAAGAAAAGAAAAGATCAAGCTAGGCTTCGGCACTTGTGATTGGTGATAAAGGTATGTTTTGAGCTCGATTTTTGATAATTTTTACGTTTTTGAGATCGTTGCTTAGTAATCTATCAAGCCCATGCCCTAATTTTTGAATTGGTTGATGATTTTGAAAGATGTAATTGATGAATTCATGTGTTTTATGATGTTTAATGATGAATTATGAAAGCATAGTACTTGATATACATGTTTTGTAAAGTGATTGAGTAAAATGCATATTAGGGATTTAATTTAGAAAAGTGTAAATTGAGGGGTTGAATTCTGAAATAAATGAAAGTTTTGGGTTCTAGAGGTCCTTATGATATTCGGCTATGCATGGGTTCATTGAAATTATGTGTATTTTGTGACTTTGTAAAATAGGGACTAAAGTGTTAAAATGTGAAAATATGAGGGCTAATTTGTAAAATTCCCTAACTATGTGTTTATGGATTAAATTGAATATGTTGGTGATTAAATGAGTTAAATTTGAATACATATAGATCAAAAAAAAGAAATTTGGACCTAGATCGAGGCAAAAACAAAGTGCTCGATTGATTGACTAATATCATCGTTTTTACGTCCAAGGTAAGTTTGTGTATAATACATATTGTTTGTATAATGTTTGTATGTGATGAAATAATAGAAATGAGATTTAGAAGTTGTGTAACGCCCCGAATTTTGGGCCTAGAAGTATTAGCTCTTGAGCATGGGAACAGTTAGGAGGCTGCACAAAAATGTTTAGTTGTGTAAGAAAGTGACACAACTATGTGTTTGCTTCAGTGGTTAAGTGTCCTGGAAAGAGTTTGAGAAGTCTTGGGTTCAAGCCTCGGCTTATGTAAAAATTTTTCTTTAAATGGATAAACCCTTTTCTCTAGTCAGTAGGCTTTTTAAATAAAAGTGAGTAAAACATGTCAGAAAGGGCCTACTGGTCTGGGGGATAAGTGGCGTGTGGTAGTTACTTGAGGTCTGAGGTTTGAATCCTGGTGGTTGCAGTGGAGTGTTTTATTTTGCTTTCGTGCCATGAGAGTGTTGTGGTTTGATCGAAATACTAAAGTGGTTGATGGGAATTTGAATTGAGTAGTTGAGGGATCGATTTGAGTGATTTGAGGAGGGATTTTAGGAGAAATTATAGGGATTTGAGTTGGGAGAGAGTTCTGCCAAAATGGTAATCTACCCACTCAAAATTTAGTTTCGGGTTAGTCAATTGCTCTCTATTTCGATGACTGGTAACATTTTGGTTCCTTTTCCTCCACTTGGAGGTCGAATAGTGTCTAAGGTTCTTTTGGGTATCTCTTTTTCTGCCTTATACGACTTTGTTCTCCCTCTCTTTTCCTCTTAACACTTTTGGTTTGGCAAGTTCCTCTCTGTTTTCTAGTTTTTTTGTGGTCTTTCATTGACAGATTATTTTGGCTTCTCTCTTCCCTCAATTGACTCTTGGATGGCTTATAGTTAAAGTATGACCTTTAGCTTGCGAGATATATATATCAAGTATGATTATGCTTCTGATTTGATCATGGTAATCTGGTGATCTTAGTATTTGGATATCTCTAAATTTCCGTATAAGGATTTAACATTGGCAAAGGCTTGAGTGGTAAAATTTTCATCTTGTGAAATTAATAGCTTAATTCATAATTGGCAAAGTTTGGACAAATGATAACATTGTTAACCGAAGCCTTTAAACTGGTCTAGTCTGTGCTGAGCAAAGACTTCCTGATTTTCAGTGATGTATTGTTGTTTGAATGGTGATGTGTTTTAAGACAACAAGACAAGTGATAGCTTAAAGTATCTGATGTCATAGAAAGACCTGAGTTTGCTATAGTGCAAATGACTTGGGTATTAAAAGATGATGGGATGGTTATTGTATGATCCTTGTGTAAGAATATTTGAAATGTTAATGGCGTTAAAGCCGAACATTAGGTTCTACAAGAGTTATCTCTGCCAGTATTGATATTGGAATGGAAAATAAGAAAGGATTATCCTCAAGGCCTTATCAGGATCATTCCTGTCTTTGAAAGAGAAAAATTTCATGTAGCTTATTGTTAAATATTTGACGAGATATGTAAATCATGCTAGTATGTACTAAAGTTTCGCTTATCAGGTTCAAGGAATTTCGTGTCTTTATGATTGATGAATTTCTTGGAATACTAGTCTCCACTATTCGGATTGAGATCTGGGTTTCATATCGTGATTTCTTGGGAAAGCAAAATGAGGCTTTGAAATGAAAGGTTACCGAGTGTTGAATTGACAAATAATTGGACCGTGTGAAATTATAGAGAGTATAAGGCCGGGATGAACTAGCTAGTTTCACTATTCAAATTCAAAAAAGATTCAAGTATGAATGTATATGTAACATGATGGTATGGATCAGACTTTTGAATACATGAACTTTCTAATAGAGATTAAGTTTCAGTGAAAGTGTTGTAAAGCGAAAACCACTCATGATTCTTTTACGTGGAATTTAAGAGATAGGTAGTAAAAGCTCAGCTTTAGTGAAAGTTCATTGAAATTGATTATAGGATTGAGGAAAATAAGTGAAAAACCAAAACCACTTTTCTGGTAAGATTTTCGAGGACGAAAATCCCTAAAGGGGGAGAAATGTAACATCCTGATTTTGGGCCTAGTCAGAACAGTGGTTCGGGACCATAAATCCGATGAGAAAAATTTTCTTTTTATGGTCTACAATTTCACGAAATGATTTCGTGAAAATTTTGTTTGAAAATTTTGACGTTTGGGCACTCAATTTAGTTGAAAGGACTAAATCGTAAAAAGTGCAAAAGTTGAGTTCTACATGCTAGAGGTGTCCCATTGTTATGAAATTTTAAATTGGAGGTCCTTCTATGGTTATTAGACCATTGGTTAAGTTGGTGGACAAAAATGGACATGGTTGGCATGTTTCCAAAGTTTTTCATTAAGGGCATTTTGGTCATTTAGTTATTAAAATGAATTAAAAACAAAATTAAAAGCCAATTTTTGTCCATCTTTAACCTCTTGGCCGAAAATTGCATGGAGAAACCATGGCTAGGGTTTTTCAAGCTTCCAAGCTTGATTGTAAGTCCGTTCTAGCCCCGTTTTTAATGATTTTTACGTTTTTGCAATCCCCGTAACAAGATCTATCTATTTCTACCATTAATTTGAGCTAGGGTTCATGTTTAAAAATTGACCCATGTGTGACATGAATGCATTTTAATTTCTAATGGTAGAAAATGAGTGTTGGGTGTTAAATAAACGACTTTTACTAAGCGATTTTCAATGAAAATGTTCAAAATGATCATTTTGTAAAAGTTGTAAAAGTGGTATAAAAGGGTAGTTTGCTATAGAGTGAGAAAATTGAATAAAAATCACTTTACGAGCCTAGGGGCAAAAGTGTAATTTTGACAAAGATTAGAGGCAAAAATTAATTTTTCAAAATATTGTTTTTGGATCACATTAAATAATGTGACTAATAATTAGACTAAATATGGTATTATAGATCAAGAAAAATGAGGATTGGACCTAGATCGGGTGAAAAATGGAAAATCGACGGTTAGGTTCTTTTTTGCTATTTTGGTGCCAAGATAAATTCGTGTGTCAATAATATTGCAATGCTATGTTTGAATTGAAAATTCTATATTATTATTGCACGAATGGCATGATTTAATATATTCAAAAGTGATGAAAGAATGGTTTATAAAAATTGAAAGAACAATGATATATGACTAGTAGCACATGAAATGTTGGATGGCTCATGTAATATCCCGAATTAGGGCCTAAACGGAATAGTGGTTTCGTGACCACAAATCTGAGATAGAAATAACTATTTTATAATTATTTTGATGTTTATGATATGATTGCATGATTGTGTGAAAATTTCGTGATGAAATCCTATGCCTAAAGTGCTTAAATTGAAATTAGGGACTAAATCGAATAATTTGCAAAACTTGCATTCTAAGGAGTTTTTAGTATGAAATTGCTTTGGAATATTAATGAGGAGGTATTAAATAGCAATTTAACCAATTTCTAAGTCTATGGACAAAATTGGACATGGATGGAATTTTTTTGAAGTTTAGTAGGAAGGGCATTTTGGTCATTTAGTTATTAAAATGAATTAAAAACAAAATTAAAAGCCAATTTTTGTCCATCTTCTTCATTAGGCCGAAATTTCAAGGGTTCTCCATAGCTAGGATTTTTTTCAAGCTTCCAAGCTCCATAGTAAGTGATTCCAAGCCCCGTTTTTAATGTTCTTTACGTTTTTGAAATCCCGGTAGCTCGATTAAGCTTATGCTAGCAATAATTCAACCTAGGGTTCATATTTGGAAAAATACCCATAGGTAAAATTTGTGTATTTTGGTGTTTTATGATAGAATTATGTTAGACAACTTGTACTACTCGGTTTTAAGTGAAAACGAGTAAAAGGGCTTAATCGGTAAAAATACCTAATAGTCATAAGTGCATGTTAGAGTGTGAATTTGATGTTGCTATAGAAGGGAAAAATGATCAACATGTCATAAGACATAAGAATAAAGGATGAAGTTTAATTCCCGAGCCTAGGGGAAAAAGTGTAATTATGCAAAAGTTTAGGGGCAAAAATGTAATTTTGCCAAAGTTCTTATTAAAGACTGTTTTGATGAATGTATGTATTAAATAAGATTAATTTGGCATTATAGATCAAGAGAAACGAGATTCAAGTCGCGATCGAGGGAAAAACAAAGTTTACGAAGAATAGGCTCGATTGCTAATATTTTGTATCGAGGTAAGTTCATGTCTAAATGTAGTAACATAATTGTCATTTTAAGCAATTTAATGTTGTTTATATGATATGTTGCTTATTATTATCACGAAATGTTATATTTTGTGGTTATTGTTGAATAATATGTAATTATGTGAATTACTTGCTAAGTATGAACTATCACCGAAGTATCGATTTCAATATTTCGTGGAAGACGGCAAAGATGTGTAATCGAGGAAAAAGCCGTTTGAACCTTGGGAATAGGTTAGAATACAAGTGACATGTCACTAGGATACTTGAGTTCCGAAGTCGTTGAGTTGAGTTCAAGTTCGTGAGATGTAACTAGGCATCCGAACTCGTTGAGTTGAGTCCGAGTTCACTTATGGGCGGGTTACATGGTAGCTTGGCTACATAAGTTCCGTAAGCTATTGAGTTTGTCTAGCTGTGGGTATGGCACTTACGTTCATGAAATCCGCGTATTCGAATTATATTCCGATGTGTCCAACGGGTGAATCTTAAGTGAATGAGAAGAATGCCTAAAACGAAGGTGATATATTGGTAAGTGTGGTGAATGAAAAAATTTGATAGGTATGTGCTTAAATCCTCGGGTTGAGAACTTGGTATGATGAAATCGTAGAAAGATATTAAATGCAAACGAAACACGAATGTCTTGATGTTGTTTATACAAATGATGTTTTATGTGGAATTGCATGATTTTGTTACTTGCTATTTGCATGTGAACTTACTAAGCATTTATGCTTAGCCCCTCCTTTTCATTCATTGTAGTTGTTGACAAGCTGGCTTGAGAATCGGGATAGGTCAAAGACTCGTTCACACTATCCGAAGGCCTAAATTGGTAAAATGGCTTGTGTATTTTGAATGTGGCATGTATGGCAAAATACTCACTTTGTGTAAATTATTTTATGACATGGTTATGGTTTGGTAAGAAAAGGGTTTGTGAATGATTAGCCATTGGAATGGCCAATCTAAATCATATTTAATGCCATGTATGTTTAAAATGCTATTTAGTCCATGGAAATCTATAGTAAAGTGAAATTTGTTATAAAATAGAAATTTTCTGTAGCAATGATGTGAATTTGAAAATTTACTAAAAATAGTAGAAATTGACTTAAATGATGAATAAGTTAAGGAATCGAATCTTAATGAGTCTATTTTCATATGGATTGAACAAAATAGGTATATGAATTATATTTTATGAGATATTTTAATTTTTGTGAAACAGGGCCAGAGTGATTTCTGGATCCCCTGTTCTGATTTTAAGAATTCACCATAAATTTTACAAAAATAATTAGAAGTAATTATTTATATGTACAGATTCCTTATTGAGTATAGTTTTAAGATAAATAAATGGCATAGTCATTGAAATTATGTACAGAGAGAAATATGATTTGTAATACACAGAGGTCAGAGAAGTCAAACCCTGAAACATGAGAGACTTTAACTAATAAACTATACTAATTGGCCCCACCAAAAATTATAAAAAAATTAGTAGATAGATATATGAGTCTAGTTTCAGTAAAAATTTATAGAATTATTTTTTGAGTTTCAAAGCTCGAGATATGAATTTTTAAGCAACTATAACGCAGATTGCCAACTTGTCTGGAAGTTTTAAAAATAAATTGTTTGGGCTGTATAAGTAATGAATTAAGTCCGTTAACACCTCGTACTCGACTCCGATGACGGTCTCGGGTACGGGGCATTACAGTTCAATCATTGATGGCTTGCTATATAATAGCTGAATATATTGAGAATTTGATATAACATGGTGCTTTATTAAGTTGGATAACTTGTGAAAGAGTGTAAAGGAAGGTAAGTTTGTATGTAAATAATATATCAATTCTTTTTATATTATTATAATTTGTTATTATATGAGATGTAGCTGCCTATAGAATGATCATTTGATGTAAATTACGAATCGAAAAGGACTAAGAATGAATTAGTAAAATATTGAAAAGTGATGAATTTCCTGATTGGGCCTTCGGAATAGAAAAGATACGAATGATCCGTTGTGAGAACACATGTGTAGTACTATGTGCAGGTTACTATGTGTTTAAGATGGTTTTAGGTCACGTGTGTAGTATTAAGTGTAGGCTACTACGTGTACCAAATTGTTAGGTCGCATGTGCAGTACTAAGTGCAGGCTACTATGCGTACCCGATAGCTTCCATCACATGTGTAGTACTAAGTGTAGGCTACTACGTGTATCAGATGGTTAGGTCACATGTGTAGTACTAAGTGCAGGCTACTACGTGTATCAGATGGTTAGGTCACATGTGTAGTACTAAGTGCAGGCTACTACGTGTTCCAGATTGTTAGGTCGCATGTGTAGTACTAAGTGCAGGCTACTATGCTTACCATAGAGCTCCGGTTACAAGGGTGGTAATATGTACTAGCCACCGGGTCTCTGTTATTATTCCGATGAGTTTAACGGGAAATTCAATAAGTGAAAATACATATGAACATGACTATGTGATGAATAAGTGAAGGTTCATGTATGTAAAATTATGAGCAACGTGCTCGATATGTGATCGAAATTAGGTAAGATTGATATGGAGTAAGTGTTACATTAAAAGTTACCACAAAGAAAACATGAAAGAATGGAATTTAGTAATAAAATAGTTTTGAACAGTAGCAGTTGTGTGACTTTGAAAAATCACCAAAAATTATGGAAATCGAATTAGAAGTTGAATAATATATGAAACAAAATCTTATTGAGTCTATTTTCATATAAAGGAAACGATGTAAGCAAAATAATTTCATATTATGAGATGTTTGAATTTTTGTGAGACAGAGTTAGAATGATTTCGTAATCCCCTATTCTGATTTTAGGAAATCATCAAAAATTGTAAAAACATAATTATGGGTTATAATTTATATGATTAAAATCCTTAATGAGTTTATTTTCAAAAGAAACAAACAAAAATATTATCCATATCTTGTTTGAAGAGATACTTAATTTTTAGTGCAGAGAGGTCGAAACTATCAAACAGCAAAATAGGGGTGACTTCAAAGAATAAAATGTACTTATTGACTAGATAAAAAATTCTGAAAATTTTATGGTAAGAAGATATGTGAGTCTAGTTTCTAGGAAAATTATTAGTTCTCAATTTGGAGGCCCGTAACTCCAGATATAAATAATTTAGTGACCGTGACTTGAGAAAACAGCTTAACTAAACTTTGAATAAATAGAGAGGAGTTGAAAAATAGCATGTTAATACATTGCTTATTATTTTTCATGCGAGCTTACTAAGCATAAAGCTTACTCCCTCCTTTCCATTTCTTTTAGTGTTGTCAGGTCGGCTCGATGTTGGAGATCATCGGAGGCAGCATCACACTATCAAACCAATACCTTTGGAATATTGTTACATATGTTAGAATTATCAAGTGAGTGGCATGTATAGGGACCTAGTTCTATGACATGTGTTATTATGATTTGGCCAAATGTATTGGCCTATTTTGAGCTATTGTATGTGACCATGAGATGTGGCTCATATTGATTATGACTTGTAAGTATAGCTAGTCAAGTTATGATTTATTGCTTATGATGTGAAGATATGATTATGTTTGTTTGTCATGCATGGTTGGCATTATGTCATGTGTGTTGAATGCATGTTTTGTGACCATGAATTAAAGGTGTAATATGACGATAAATAATAATGCTTTGAACATGGAAATTTGATGATAAGTTGAAATAAATTGGCGCAAAGATAACTATGGTATGACTAGTCTTGGCTTAATGTGGGAATGTGTAACACATGCATGTTGATACGTAAATGATATGTTTGTATCATAATTGAGGATATTGAATGCCATTGGATCCATGTATATGTGTGTGCATGTAAGGGTAACAAAAAGGCTTGGAAAATAGCCTAAGAATTAACTACACAGGATGAGACACGGCCGTGTGTCTCAACCTTGTGAGGGACACGGCTGGTGACATGAGCTTGTGGCCTGGCCGTGTGGTTCAATTTATTTGCTGACATCATTAACAGAGAGTTACATGGCCTGAGGACACGGGCGTGTTGATGGCACACGAGCGTGCCCCTGTGTCTACACAGGCGTGTGACCTTGTTTCATGAGAAAAATTTCTATGTTTCTCCTAGAGCTTTCCAAAGTTCTCTGTAACACCCCTTACCCGTATCCAAGGCCGGAACAGAGTACGAGGCATTACCAGACTTAACAATACACATAGACGAAAATCGGGCCATAAAATTAATTCAAAACTTTTCGAACACATGCATAACAAACAAAGCTAACTATATCATCACATCAAAACATAGGAAATGGCACGATTAATTAAACTTATAAACCATAATGGATAAGGACCACATCTCATGATTTTATACGATTACTCAATGCAGACTGATACGTATGGTCAAAATCATAATAAAAATACATATCACAAACCAACTTCCTATACATGCCACTCACTTGATATTTCTAATATTTGAATTAATTTTCCCAAAATGATAGTTTGATAGTGTGATTTTGCCTCCGACGATCTCCAACTCCGAGCCGACCTGCCAATACTAAAGAAATGGAGAGGATGGGTAAGCTTTACGCTTAGTAAGTTCATATGAAAATAATAAGCAAATTTTACCATGCTTTTCAAAATAAAACACTATAATTTTACAATTACACATATTCAGGACAGGCTATTTTCTGGAGTCTGAATGTTAAAAAAAATCATATCTCGAGTTACAAAACTCTAAATCCAATTCCGTAAATTTTATATGAAACTAGACTCATATGTCCACTTACTAATTTTTTTCTAGAATTTTTGGTCTGGCCATTTAGTACAGTTTATTAGTTAAAGTCTCCCCTGTTTCAGGGTATGACTACTCTGACCCCTCTGCACCTCAAACCAAATTTCTCCCTGTACAGAATTCCAACAACCATGTCGTTTGTTTCCCTTAAAATTAGATTCAATAAGGAATCCATGAAAGTAATTTATGACTCTCAATAATTTTTTTACAATTTATGGTGAACTTCTAAAGTCATAACAGGGGATCTCGAATTCATTCAGACCCTGTTTAAAAATAATTAAAATATCACACAATATAAAATTATTTTGCTTCCCCTGTTTCTTTCATGTGAAAATAGACTCATTAAGCTTTATTTCCATAATTTTTTTTAAATTTAATTCAAATTACACAATTTTTAATGAATTTTCAAAGTCATCCACTGCTGCTGTCTAATACTGTTTTACTACTAAAGTTCACTTTTACACAATTTCACTTAATCCATTCCATTTTACCAAGGTTCGCTCAAATATTGAGCATATTGCTCATAAATTCAAATAAACATATACTTGCACTTGTTCATCACATAATCACTTTCACATGTATTTTCATGTAATCAATTTCCCGTTGAACTCATCGGAATAATAAAAGATACACAATTGCCTGCACATTTTCCCATTTCCACACTTGTAGCCGAAGCTATCTGGTACGCATAGTAGCCTGCACTTAGTACTACACATGCGACCAACAGTCTGGTACACGTAGTAGCCTGCACTTAGTACTACACACGTGACCTCACCATCTAATACATGTAGTAGCCTGCACTTAGTACTACACAGGTGATCACAGTTTTCGGGTACACATAGTAGCCTGCACTTAGTACTACACATGCAACCTCACAATAGATCATTCGTATCATTTTTATTCCGAAGGTTCAATCGGGAAATTCCTCACTTTTCAACATTTTACTAAATTGTCCGTAATCATTTTAAATTCATAATTTACATCAAATAACCATTTGATAGGCAGCCACATTTCATATGATATCAAATATAATAACATAAAAAGAATCGATAGATTATTTATGTACGAATTTACTCGAAGTGTCGATCTCACTATCCATAGTACCAATTGTCCATTCATAGTATAATAAGACACAACTCAAATATCAAATCAGATTTTAAGAATTTACATAACATATATCACATATTTCATATATCACTTGTCATGTATCTTCATTTTCTTGCATTTCATGTAACATTCTTTCATGTCATATTTCCACATCATAAACACCATTCCATCAACTTTTCCAATATATTAAATCATAAAATATATGAAATAATAGTAAGAAATATAATTCAAACATAACATTGCATTATTATTATCATACGAACTTACCTCAATCCAGAAACAACAATTTACCATTTTAGTCCATAACCTTGTATTTTTTCGATTTAAGCCCGAATCTCAATTTCCTTCATCTATAATATCACATTTAGCCTAATAATTAGTCACACTATTCATACGGGTCCAAAAATCATATTTTTATAAATTTTCATTTTGACCCCCAAACTTTTACATATTTGCACTTTTGCCCCAAGGTTCGGAAATTAAACTTCATCCTCTTTTCTTATGTTTTATGACATGCTGAGCATTTTTCCCTTTTATGGCAATATCAAAATCTCACTCTAACATGTACTTATGACTATTAGGTATTTTTACCGATTAAGCCCTTTTGCTCGTTTTCACTTAAAACCGAGTAGCACAAGTTGTCTAACATAATTTAAAACCACATATTCTATCATAAAACACCAAAATATACAACTTTCACCTATGGGTATTTTTTCAAGTATGAACCCTAGGATGAATTATTGCTAGCATAAGTTAAATCAAGTTACTGGGACTCCAAAAACGTAAAAATCATTAAAAATGAGGCTAGAACGGACTTACAATCGAGCTTGGAAGCTTGGAAACCCTATCCATGGAGTTTCCCTTGGTATACACGTCCATAGTGAAGAAGATGAGCAAAATTGGCTTTTAATTTTGTATTTTAATTCATTTTACCCCTAAATGACCAAAATGCCCTTACCACTAAACTTTCCAAAAATTCCATTCATGTCCAATATTTGTCCATAAACTTTGAAATTGGTCAAATTACTATTTAAGACCTCCTAATTAATATTTCAAAGCAATTTCATACTAGAAACTTCTAGAATGCAAGTTTTGCAACTTATTCAATTTAGTCCCTAACTTCAAATTAAGCACTTTATGCATAGAATTTCTTCACGAAATTTTCACAGAATCATGCAATCATATCATAGACCTCAAAATAATAAAAAAATAATTATTTCTATCTCAGATCTGTGGTCACAAAGCCACTATTTTGATTAGGCCCTAATTCGGGATATTACAATTCTCCCTCCTTTAGGGATTTTCGTTCCCGAAAATCTTACCAGAAAAGTGGTCTTCACTTAAATTCCTCAATTTCATATTCAGTGTTGAAGAACTTTCACTCAGGCAGTGCCTCCAATATATCTCTTTAATTTCTCATATATTCTGAAATTCATTATCAGAAGTCGATCCTTACTGTACTATTTTAGTTTGCTACTCACTATCACATTTTCCTCTTTCCGCTACGGAAATAATTCTGATATAACCTCGAAAATAATCCTTTCTTCTAGTTACAAAACAATTCATCATGCCATCCTTTACTATTCATTCATTACGTTAATCAAAACCGTCTCAATTGTATTAGCTCAAGTACCAAAATATCTCAATTGAAGACATTAACTATAATTGACTTACTTGAGAGAAGTAATCCACCATACCGATTGAAATTCGCACTTTTATCACTTATACCTTTACTGTTGTCAAACCTTACACGAAAATTAGAAAAATCCCAATACTGAAAACACCACATCACCCAAATCAAATCAGAAGTATAGCCATACTTGACATGATTATCACGAGCTGAAGAATGTACTCCGAACATGAGTCATAGTTGACAAATTACGGAATAAAGATAAAAAGAAAACCGAATAAAGAAATCCAAGATAGAAAACCCAGAATAAAGAAATCCAGAATAAAGAAACCCAAGATACGATACTATGCCGAAAAATTGAAAACCAAACTCATAGGAAAATATGGAAGATCCCGATAATTCCTCAGAGAAAAGATATCCAGTAGAAAACATCATTTAGTCTCACTGGAATCAAATGCAACAAGAACAATGTATCTTCCCATATATATACATATCAAATGGAGCATCAAGTAGAAGAAACAGAATCATAGTATCATACATATTCTCTCATCAATTTTTTTTATTAGGCAAAATATAATAGAATGCCCGAAGGAATAGAACAATATAAATTATAAACCAGCCAGGCTACCAATGCTTTCATTTAACATCAGGATTAGAAAACATCCCCATATAACAAGAATTTCTTCAAAAGATCAGTAACCATAGAAATATTTCTGGGAACGGATAAACACATAAAACATCTTAGAAGAAACTGCTAAAATCTATCCAACCGTAACTGTCACACTCAGATATTACACATTTCAGATATCATTTCCCCAACTATTTCTGCCATCACAGATTTCATATTACTTTTCACTAAAGAAGACTAGTTCTGAATAAATTTTTATTTGCACTTTTCTCGACCTTATACCTTAGTAATTCGATTTATCAAAATAAATTTCTTCTCTAACTGGAACAGTGCATAACTCCAATAATCCTTATGCCAATCTGATACTTTTCTAACTTTGACTTTACTTATCAATTCATTCTTCAATCTCTAATCATATTTATAATTATTCTAGCCTGAATTCTTTGGTTTCTCAATCGGGAACTTATTCAGTATAAATCTCATGAAATTCCATTATAAAACACCACTTTGGTAAGGGGAAAGGGGTCGTAGGGCCTCTGATTCAACTCTCATATACATATACATGTAACACAGTTTTCTTCATAGCAATCATATCTCAATCATGTTATTCATTTCGAGTAACTAACATTCATATTGATTTAATGCTCACTTTCCAGTTATCTCATTTAGTCAAGTATAATTATGCATGCATCCTATGTTTTCTGGATAGCTCGACTTATCCATTCATCTACTCGAACAAATCATACTCATGACATTATATAAGGGTTAAACAAACATAGATATTTATATCACAATCACAGCTTTCGTTTCGTGCATCATCATATACATATAATTACAATCACATAATTCAGTCCAAACAATTTAACATAGATAAATTCATTTCATTATAATCATTTATCTCATAAAAATATCATTGACATTCATCAACATTCAACGTTCAATCAAGGCAATGACATTTTCATTCATATCATGATATTAGGAACTTTTACTCATACCTCTACAAATTTCTATTTATCCCGTTCATCTTATCAAGTAAGCCAAGTGCACTACATCATATGAGCATCAAGCAAGTATGGATATTTATCACAACATGACCTTTCATCTCACGTGTTATCACTTATATATATATATCATAAACTTTTATTCATACTTTTCTAAATTGAGACTCATCATAATCGTAATTTTATTCAAACACCTTCGCATCACATTGAACATGGTCAGTTCATCTCGGTTGGAGAGTACCTCTGTCTAAGCAAGACGGTGCTCATACACGTCGGGAGACATCACACTATCACAGATCAGTGGCATGTATAGCTGGACTTTTACACATGCTAGGTTAGTCCGAGAACCGACTAAGCCATAGCTCTGATACCACTAAATGTAACACCCCTTACCCGTATCCAAGGCCGAAACAGAGTACGAGGCATTACCAAACTTAACAATACACATAGACAAAAATCGGGCCATAAAATTTCATTTAATTCAAAAGTTTTCAAACGCATGCATAACAAACAAAGCTAACTATATCATCACATCAAAACATAGGACATGGCAGGATTAATTAAACTTATAAACCATAATGGATAAGGACCACATCTCATGATTTTATACGATAACTCAATGCAGACTGATACGTATGGTCAAAATCATAATAAAAATACATATCACAAACCAACTTCCTATACATGCCACTCACTTGATATTTCTAATATTTGAATTAATTTTCCCAAAATGATAGTTTCATAGTGTGATTTTGCCTCCGACGATCTCCAACCCCGAGCCGACCTGCCAATACTAAAGAAATAGAGAGGATGGGTAAGCTTTACGCTTAGTAAGTTCATATAAAAATAATAAGCAAATTCTACCATGCTTTTCAAAATAAAACACTATAATTTTACAATTACACATATTCAGGACAGGCTGTTTTCTGGAGTCCGGGTGTTAAAAAAAATCATATCTCGAGTTACAAAACTTGAAATTCAATTTCGTAAATTTTTTATGAAACTAAACTCATATGTCCACTTACTAATTTTTTCTAGAATTTTTGGTCAGGCATTTAGTATAGTTTATTAGTTAAAGTCTCCCCTGTTTCAGGGTATGACTACTCTGACCCCTGTGCACTACGAACCAAATTTCTCCCTGTACATAATTCCAACGACCATGCCGTTTGTTTCCCCTAAAATTAGATTCAATAAGGAATCCATGAATGTAAGGTATGACTCTCATTAATTGTTTTACAATTTATGGTGAATTTCTAAATTCAGAACAGTGGATCTCGAATTCATTCAGAACCTGTTTCACAAGAATTCAAATATCACACAATATAAAATTCTTTTGCTTCCCTTGTTTCTTTCATGTGAAAATAGACTTATTAAGCTTTATTTCCATAAATTTTTTTGAAATTTAATTCAACTTACACAATTTTGGATGAATTTTCAAAATCATGCATTGCTGCTGTCTAATACTGTTTTACTACTGAAGTTCACTTTTACACAATTTCACTTAATCCATTCCATTTTACCGAGGTTCGCTCAAATATTGAGCATATTGCTCATAAATTCAAATAAACATATACTTGCACTTGTTCATCACATAATCACTTTCACATGTATTTTCATTTAATCAATTTCCCGTTGAACTCATCGGAATAATAACAGATACACAATTGCCTGCACATTTTCCCATTTCCACACTTGTAGCCGAAGCTATCTGGTACGCATAGTAACCTGCACTTAGTACTACACATGCGACCAACAGTCTGGTACATGTAGTAGCCTGCACTTAGTACTACACACATAACCTCACCATCTAATACACGTAGTAGCCTACACTTAGTACTAGACACGTGATCACAGTTTTCGGGTACGCATAGTAGCCTGCACTTAGTACTACACATGCGACCTCACAATAGATCACTCGTATCGTTTTTAGTCCGAAGGTTCAATCGGGAAATTCCTCACTTTTCAACCTTTTACTAAATTGTCCGTAATCAATTTAAATTCATAATTTACATCAAATAACCATTTGATAGGCAGCCACATTTCATATGATATCGAAATATAATAACATAAAAAGAATCGATAGATTATTTATGTACGAATTTACTCGAAGTGTCGATCTCACTATCCATAGTACCAATTGTCCATTCATAGTATAATAAGACACAACTCAAATATCAAATCAGATTTAAAGAATTTACATAATATATATCACATATTTCATATATCACTTGTCATGTATCTTCATTTTCTTGCATTTCATGTAACATTCTTTCATGTCATATTTCCACATCATAAACACCATTCCATCAACTTTTCCAATATATTAAATCATAAAATATATGAAATAATAGTAAGAAATATAATTCAAACATAACATTGCATTATTATTATCAAACGAACTTACCTCGTTCCAGAAACAGCAATTTACCATTTTAGTCCATAACCTTGTATTTTTTCGATTTAAGCCCGAATCTCGATTTTCTTCATCTATAATATCAAATTTGGCCTAATAATTTGTCACACTATTCATAGGGTCCAAAAATCATATTTTTAAAAATTTTCATTTTGAGCCTTAAACTTTTGCATATTTGCACTTTTGCCCCAAGGTTCAGAAATTAAACTTCATCCTCTTTTCTTATGTTTTATGACATGCTGATCATTTTTACCTTCTATGGCAACATCAAATTCTCACTCTAACATGTACTTATGACTATTAGGTATTTTTACCGATTAAGCCCTTTTGCTCGTTTTCACTTAAAATCGAGTAGCACAAGCTGTCTAACATAATTTAAAACCTCAAATTTTATCATAAAACACCAAAATACACAAATTTCACCTATGGGTATTTTTCCTAATATGAACCCTAGGTTGAATTATTGCTAGCATAAGCTAAATCAAGTCACCAAGACTCCAAAAACGTAAAAATCATTAAAAACGAGGCTAGAACGGACTTAAAATCAAGATTGAAAGCTTGGAAACCCTAGCTATGGAGTCTCCCTTGGTATACACGTCCATGGTGAAGAAGATGAGCAAAATTGGCTTTTAATTTTGTATTTTAATTCATTTTACCCCTAAATGACCAAAATACCCTTACTACTAGCCTTTCCAAAAATTCCATTCATGTCCAATATTTGTCCATAAACTTTGAAATTGGTCAAATTTCTATTTAAGACCTCCTAATTGATATTTCAAAGCAATTTCATACTAGAAACTTCTAGAATGCAAGTTTTGCAACTTATTCAATTTAGTCCCTAACTTCAAATTAAGCACTTTATGTATAGAATTTCTTCACGAAATTTTTACACAATCATGAAATCATATCATAGACCTCAAAATAATCATAAACTAATTATTTCTATCTCGAATTTGTGGTCACAAAACCACTATTCTGATTAGGCCCTAATTCAGGATATTACATTCTCGATTTAGTCCTGAACCCTTTCTAAAGTATGTTTTGGGCTTCGTAAACCCAAATAAGGGACTATGTGCACGTGATTGAATGTTTTAAAATATGAATGAAATTTTATGGCCCGGTTTGCATGATTGTTTGCGTTTAAGTCCGGTAATGCCTCATATCCTGTCCCGGCGTCAGACACAGGTAGGGGGTGTTACAGAGATATTAAAGTTTGATTCATACTTTATGCTTATGAGTGTGTATATTTGGTTAGAAAATGGTACTATTGTTTAGAAATTGAATATTACTTAGATAGTAGATACATGTATATTCGGCCAAGGTAAAAATTATAAATGGAAGTATATGTTATATATGAAATTATGAGCTTGAAATTAAATGTGACTATGAAAGCATAAATTGATTTGGTTAAATTGAGTTGATATTGTCATTGAGTTATTTATTTTCTTATGACTTACTAAGCTATGATAGCTTACTGTGTGTGTGTTTATGTTTGCCTCTGTTTTATAGATTTTGGAGGCTAGTTACGAGCTTGGGAATCGTCAGCAAAGTCCATCACACTATCGACTATTTTGGTATTTTATAAGTTTGAACTCGAACCTATGGGATGTATAGGCTAGATTATATTTGGTTAAGTTTGAAGATTGTGTGTATATTAAGCCATGTGGAAATGGCTAATATGTTATGTGAGTATATGAAACTTAAGTCAAGTTTATATGTGTTAATGCATTGAAAATGGTTGGTGATTTTGGTTATGATTGGTTTTGATGTTTCGGATATGGCGTATATATATAACTATATATATGTATGTGAATTATGTTTGATATATTTGATAATGATGATGAAGTTATGTAATATATATGTAGTGTGCTTGGTATATGCTTATGGTTTAAATAATGATATGTATAGCTTATGACCGTTCATTTTGGTAAGCTTGTCATATTAGTATGTTTTGTATATGTTTGTTTTTATGATTCAGCTCAAATAAAGTAAACATGGCTGATGGATATATATATTTTGGTTGTGGCTTAATATTGGTTTATTTGGAACGCATGATTCGTAATATGAATTTGTTCAAGTTAGTGAGCTTAATACAAAGTATATATGTTTGTTATGTTTGTTATATGATTTGGTAAAGGGGTATAAGCATAATGTATATTCGGCCATGTTACTAAATTATTTTAGAAATGTTTTCAATGCATATTTTATGTGATAGAACAATATGATTATTGTGTATATACCAATGGTATGAGCATGTGTACTTGGTTATGTGATTGCTATTTATGCATGATAATTAGCATGCGAATGAGGTGTATTATGGGATGTATTTTTGTGCTCATTTAATGGTTCATAGTGGTATGCTAAAATGTGCATTATTTATATATGTATTGCATTAAAGTTATGTTCGGCCATATGGTAATAATATTAAGGTTATATATGTGTTTGGACAATAATTGATGTGTAATAGTATGTTTTGTTTTTAACATGCGCACATGTAGAGTTAAAGAAATGATATGTTTGATATTTATTAAGTTAATTAGATATATTAGCATGTATTCAATATATGTCTCTGAGTGTCTTAAGGTATGCGTATGAAATTTGTTATATATTAAGCTATGTTATAATTCAATTATTTGAATGTTATAAATGAGTTGTACATATGATTCGTATAATTAAGTTTGTATTACCTTAAACATGAATAGTAACAATTGACTCTCTTAAGCTGTGTATGGTTCGGTAATGCCTCTTAACCTTAATCTGGCGACGGATACGGGTTAGGGGTGTTACAACGTGTCTCCTAAAGAGATCATGTGCAAAAGATTTGTTGATGGATTGAACGAAGATATAAAGCTATTAGTCGGGATACTTGAGCTGAAAGAATTTGTAGTACTGGTTGAGAGGGCTTATAAAATTGAGGACCTCAGCAAAGAAAAGAGAAAATTTGATGTAGAGACGAGGGATTCGAGGAAGAGATCGATGAATAAATCTTATCATTCCTCATCGAAGAAATCAAGAGATTATTTTAATCGATTGATAGCTTCAATAGGATATTAGAATAGAGATCGCGAGAAGCAATACACTAATCCTAAAGCTCAAGCCACATTGGTATCGAGCGTTGGCAACAGAAAAGACGTTAGCCTGAGTGTCAACAATGTGAAAGACGGTGTTTTGGAGATTGCTGGGGAAAAAGTGTAACCAAGCTTGTTACAGTTGTGGTTCACGAGATCACTTTATAAAAAATTGCCCAGAGTTAGTTGAAAAAGATAATGTTTAGAACATAAGGCCGGGTAACACTGCAGCTAAAGGTAGACCACCGAGAAACACAAGAAATGCGAGTGGTGGTAGAGGTGTGACGCGAGACACTGCAGCTAGATCTGATGCTAGAGCACCTGCACGAGCCTAGTCCATTCGAGTACGTGAAGAAGCATCATCTCTAGATGTTATTATCGGTATTTTTACTCTCTATGATACTAAAGTTATTGCATTGATAGATCCAGGGTCTACTCATTTGTATATATGTATGAATTTAGTATCCAGTAAGACTTTGCCTGTAGAGTCTACTGAATTTGTAATTAGAGTATCGAACCCCTTAGGCAAGTGTGTTTTGGTTGGTAAAGTGTGCAAGAATTGTCTATTGATGATTCGGGGTAATTGTTTTTCGACTGATTTAATGTTGTTACCATTTGATGAGTTTGACATAATCCTGGGTATGGATTGGCTAACATTGCATGATGATGTTGTGAATTGCAAATAGAAGATGATTGATTTGAGATGTCAGAGTAACGAGATTATTCGAATTGAATCAGAAGATTTGATTGGATTGCTAGCAGTGATTTCAATTATGTTAGCTCAGAAATATGTGAGAAAGGGCTGCGAAGCTTATTTAACTTATGTGCTTGACACGAAAGTGGCTGAAAAGAAGTTTGAATTAGTGCCAGTTGTATGTGATTACCCAGATGTGTTTCCTGAAGAGTTACCGGGTTTACCACCGATCCGAGAGGTTGAATTTGGTATTGAATTAATGCCAGGGACTACTCCAATTTTGATAGCTCCATACAAAATGACACCGACTGAATTAAAAGAGTTAAAAACTCAGTTGCAAGAATTGACAGATAGAGGCTTTGCACGACCGAGTTATTCTCCTAGGGGTGCACTAGTTTTGTTCGTGAAAAAGAAAGACGGAACTATGAGAATGTGCATCGATTATAGACAGCTCAATAAAGTGACTATCAAGAACAAATATCCTTTGCCCCGAATTGACGATTTGTTTGATCAGTTGAAAGGAGCTACCATGTTTTCAAAGATAGATCTCAGATCAGGAAACTATCAGTTGAGAGTAAAAGATTCAAATATTTCAAAAATTGCTTTCCAAAGGAGGTACAACCATTATGAGTTTCTAGTTATGCCTTTCGAATTAACAATGCACCTATTGTTTTTATGGATTTGGTGAAAAAAAATTTTAGACCATATTTATATCGATTTGCCATTGTATTCATTGATGACATTTTGATTTATTCACGTGATGAAACTGAGCATGCCGAACATCTGAGAATAGTGCTATAGACTTTGTGAGATAAGTAATTGTATGCAAAGTTTAGCAAATGTGAATTTTGGTGACACGAAGTTGGGTTTCTCGGTCATATTGTATCAGCATCTGGTATTCGAGTTGATCCGAGCAAGATTTCAGCCATTTTGGATTGGAAGTCTCTGAGAAATGTTTCTGAAGTCCGTAATTTTCTGGGACTTGCTGGTTATTGGCTTTTCAATGATTGCGACTCCGTTGACGAAATTGCTTCAGAAGGATATGAAATTTGATTGGTCTGAAAAGTGTTAGAAAAGTTTTGATTAGTTGAAAGCTCTATTGATTGAAGCTCCAGTGTTTTTATAGCCAAAATCAGGTAAAGAATTCGTGATTTATAGTGATGCTTTGTTGAATGGTTTGGGCTGCGTTTTGATATAGGAAGGCAAAGCCATAGCCTATGCTTCGAGACAGTTAAAGCCGCATGAAAAGAACTATCTGACACACGACCTTAAGTTAGCTGTGATTGTATTTGTTTTGAAGATTTGGCGCCACTATTTGTTCGGTGAGAAATGTCATGTTTATTCTAATCACAAAAGCTTAAAATATTTGATGACTAAGAAAGATCTAGATCTACGACAGCTAAGATGGTTAAAGTTGTTAAAAGACTACGAGCTTGTAATTGACTACCATCCAGGAAAAGCCAATGTTGTTGCTGATGCTCTAAGTTGAAAATCATTGTTTGTATTATGTGCAATGAATACTCAGTTAACTTTGTTTGATGATGGTTCAGTTTTAGCTAAGTTAAAAGCAAAACTATTATTTATTCAATACAGTTACGGAGCTCAAAAGCTTGATAATGCAAAACAGGCTCAGTGTGATTTGAATACTAATTCAGAATTTTGAGTTGATGTTGAAGGTTGTTTGAGATTCAGAGATCGAATATGTGTTCTGAGAAATTCAGAGTTGATTCAGATGATTTTAAATAAAGTTCATAGCAGTCGGTTATTTGTTCATCCGAGTAGTACTAAAATGTATAATGATCTGAAACAACTTTATTGATGGCATGGTATGAAACGAGATATCTCAGAATTTTTTTCGAAATGTTTGATATGTTAGCAAGTAAAGCTGAACATCAGGTGCTGTCCATTTTGTTACAACTGATTATGATTCCAGAATGGAAATGGGATAGAATCACGGTGGATTTTGTATCGGGTTTACCTCTGTCACCGAGTAAGAAAGATGCAATCTAGGTTGTTGTGGATAGATTGACTAAATCAACTCATTTCATTCCAGTTCGCACAGATTATTCACTTGATAAGCTTGCTGAGTTGTACATTTCTCATATTGTGAGATTACACGGAGTACCTATTTCTATTGTTTCGGATAGGGATCCGAGGTTCACATCACGATTTTGGAGGAAACTACAAGATGCATTAGGTATGAAATTGCACTTCAGTACTGCTTTTCACTCGCAGATAGATGGTCAATCCGAGTGGATTATTCAAATACTCGAGGATATGTTGAGATGTTGCATTGTTGAGTTTGAAGGTACATGGGAATAGTATTTACCTTTGATTGAATTTGCCTATAATAATAGCTTTCAATCAAGTATCAAAATGGCTCCTTATGAAGCTTTATACGGTCGAAAATGTCGAACACCATTGTACTGGACAGAGCTTAGTAAGAATAAATCCACGAGGTTGATTTGATCAGAAAAACATAAGAAAAAGTGAAAGTAATACGAGATAGTCTGAAAGCAGCTGGGGATCGTCAGAAATCTTATGCAGATTTAAAAGAAAAGATATTGAGTTTCAAATTGGTGACAAAGTGTTTTTCAAAGTCTCACCGTGGAAGAAAGTACTTCGATTTGGCAGAAAAGGCAAGCTGAGTCCGAGGTTCATCTGGCCGTATGAAATTAACAAGCATATCGGGCTAGCTGCTTATAGATTGTTGTTGCCACTAGAGCTAGAAAAGATTCATAATGTATTTCATGTATCGATGTTACAAAGATACAGATCAGATCCTTCGCATGTCATTTCCCTGACAAAGGTTGAAATTCAGCCTGATATGTCTTATGATGAAGAACCAATACAAATTTTAGCTCGTGAGATCAAAGAGTTGAGAAATAAGAAAATAGCATTAGTGAAAGTATTGTGGCATTGACACGGAGTTGAAGAAGCTTTGTGGGAACCTGAGGATGCTATGAGAAAACAATATCCAAACCTATTCACTGGTAAGATTTTTAGGGACGAAAATTTCTAAGGAGGAGAGTTGTAACAGCCCGGTTTAAACCCTAGTCAGAATGGTGGTTTCAGGACCACAAATCTGAGTTAGAAAAATATTTAATATTATTTTCTTTGTTTACAATATGTGTTTAAGCATGTGTGAAAGTTTCGTATGAAAATTTTATCCTTTGTGTGCTTAATTTGATAAAAGGACTTAATCGCGTAAAATGTAAAAGTGGCTAGCTATTTGTTAAAAGTACCTAAGTGCTATGCCTTAATAAAGGAAAGGTCCTTATGTTGTAAATGTACCATTGAATTCATAAAATGACATTGTAACACCCCAAACCCGGCCCAGAAGTTAGGCCCAAATCTGGCGTGTCACAATGAAGTGTTTTTCAAAAACCATGTTTTCATTAGAAACCCTTCTTATTTGAAATGTAGTAAATTGAAAACTTATTAATTTTATTCCCAGAATTCCTATTTGGGTTGCGGAAGTAATTTTGAAAGTAACCAATTTACGAAAATGTGATGTTTAAAAGTTAAGTTGCGAAAACGTAGTGTTTTGAAAATAGCGTTGCTTTGGAAAATCGCAATCTACTTCTAGCAATTATAAAACATACTAGATAAAATCCCAAAGTTTAAAATAAAAACTAGAATTAAGAGAGGCCTTATTACAACCCAAATATATAAAAAAAACGTAATAGTAAATAAAAAAATTTGAAAACATAAGCAGTGTGTGGCCATCTCTGAGTCCCTCGCAGCACTGATCCATTTATCGCTGGGATTACCTGGACAGTTAATAAACGGGGTAAGTTTACGAAAACTCAGTGTGTAATCCCCTAGCATCTAAACAGTTAGTCAAAAATAGAATTTAAAACCATTCGGGGCTTGAGCCCTGTAACAGTACAGTCCAATTCAGAATATATGTGGGCCAAAGCCCAGTTCATTAACATTTGGGTCTCAACCCATCACAGTCTCAATTGGGCCTAGCACATCTCAGAATCAATATCAGTTGGGCCTAGCCCATATCAGAACCAGTATCAGTTGGAACTAGCCCATTTCAATATCAAACCCATATGAATAATGCATGATAACCCATCTAACCCTACACTTGCCTCCGTCCAACCCTGCACTATCCTACATTTATAGTGTTAGCACCGATTGCAACACTAACTAGAGTCGCAGCAAAGCTGCTAATATCAGAATATGTGACACAGCCACCAATATGGTTTCTTCCTCCATAACAATATCCCAATCCCAAGCAATATGTCATGTATGCAGAATATCATGCACAAAATTAGTCATACAAATCACAGACAAATCAGTCATTTACCCTCGAGGGGCAAAACAGTCATTTTACCCTTTAGGGGTATTTTGGTCATTTTACAAATTTTGGGGTCCCAGTACATATTACGACCTCATAGATGGTCTACTGCAGCCTCAAGTGACTCAAGTAACCTAGGTGGTAAAAACGATAAAAATGGGCCTAAGGCCTATTACTCGACCCAAGTGGGCCCACATGCTCGTGTGGCCCATTTAGCCCAATTTCAGTCACGACTATGCGAACACTATAGCCCAGTTCATTATTTGTCACTTACTGAAGATTATATCCGTGTGGGGCCCTCGAGCCTATTAGGCCTACACGGCCCATTTCGGCCCATCGAGGCCCAGAATAGCCGCAGTACACGAGAGCGCTTGTGGTGGCCTCTACAGTCTATCACCCCTGATTTGTGGGCACGGTTTACCACACGAACAATCGCACACTCGTGAGGCCTCAAATGTCAGAGTTTCGGCTTTTCTGCTTTTGCCGATTAACGGTTGAGATAGTATGATTGCATACCTTACATGAAGTTGCGTAAATAGCCCTCGAGTCCAAAGCCTATACTCCACCAAAAATATTCCATTAGTCAAAGCAATAGGATTAATGTCCCCTTTCTACTCTTATCAAAATTACTACACCAACACTTGCCTTACTTGCAAGAGTGAGATTAACCCTGAATGAACTGTTGACAAAGACTGAATACCACTCCTTGACTAAACTGCATACAACCGAACTCCATTAACCTATATCAATATCAATCACATATAGATTGAACCAATATAATCACTTACCAAAAACGTGAAACTAGTTGTGGAAATAAAGAAGTCGTCCCTATTTCCCAAGTGAGAATCCAAAAGATAGAGGCAAGGTTCAATACCCACACGCTCCTAGCAATAAACGGAAGTAAGAAAGTATAAGAAAGATTACTAAACCACGAAAAGAAAAGAACAAAGAGGGAGACAAGCACCTACCGATCGCCCAAAATCAGTTGCAAAAGTCAGAAGCAAAGGTAGGGAAAAAGAGTTATGCCGCCATTGTGACAGTACCAAAGGGTGAAAAGGTTATAAGAGGAGAAAAGAGAAAAGAAGTATTCTGTAAAGGATCAAAAGAAGGGAAGGATGATAAGAGAAGTGGTTAACAGAAGAAAAGAGGTACAGAAACAAAAGAGAGACAAGTTATTCAGTCACCAACAAACTAGAAGAGGGAGGGGAAGACGGAGAAGTCGGCCAAAGATGAAACCAATAGTTAAAGCCCGAAAGTGCAAAAAGTGACAGAACTATCTGGTAAAAGCCGAATAAGAAAAATGCCCAAAATCCAAAGAAAACCCCTCCCCAACACCATTCGGCCACAAGAAAAACAATAGCTCTTGAGCACCCTTAGCCGAATTTGTCATATACAAACCTCCCCATTCGGCTACAACTCTCCCAATTTCAATTTCCTTGATTTCCTCCACAAATCCCTCCTTAACTTACTCCAGCTTTCCCCAATTCAAATTCAATTCAACAACCCTGACCAGTTCAAACTTCACCATTTTACCAAGTCCACAACAACCTCAGGAGAGTTTCAATCCAGTTCAACCACTTACCATCCCCATGTAGCAAAATAATTGCGTTTTGCTTGCAAGGGGGTTTGAACCCAAGCCTCCCCTCAATAGCTCAACATGCCACTTGCCTCCTTGCCACAAGCTCTTTTGTGTTACAAAATATCCTCAATTAATTATAAGGTCTATAAGCCAAAGTCCAAGTACCTTTAAAAGAGAAACCAAAATAAATTGCAAGAGCCAAGACTTGAACCCAAGCTCCCTTACAACCTTAATGACGCCACAACCACTAGACCACATGCTCCTTTGTGTCGTTTATTTAACACGATAATTTAAAAGGCCTACTTCCAAGCATCTAAGGTATTATTCACTTAAAACCAAAATTTTTGCTAAAGCCCAAGTTTGAACCCAAGATTTCTCCAACACCTCTCAGGGCCATTAACCACCAAAGTAGACATTTAATTATCATTCACTTGCACAACTACATTTCAATTCCTTCGATACGCGCGAAGCCTATTTCTTCTAGGCCCAAATTTGGGGCGTTACAAACATAAATGGGCATGAGTTAGTGGATTTTAAATGAAATTAAAAAGGTTATATTAGTAATTTGATAATTAAATGTTGATTTAATAAAACAAATACATAAAATTTGTCCATTATCATCCATCTTTGCCGAAAATTAGAAAGAAAATGAAAAGAAAAGATGAAGCTAGGGTTCGGCACTTGTGATTGGTGATTAAGTTATGTTTTGAGCTTGGTTTTTGATGATTTTTACGTTTTTGAGACATTTCTTAGTAATATATCAAGACCATGCCCTAATTTTGAATTGGTTGATGATTTTGAAAGATGTCATTGATGAATTCATGTGTTTTATGATGTTTAATGATGAATTATGAAAGCTTAGTGCTCGATATACATGTTCTGTAAAGTGATTTTAGAGTAAAATGCATATTAGGGATTTAATTTAGAACAGTGTAAATTGAGGGGTTGAATTGAGAAATAAATGAGAGTTTTAGGCTCCTAGAGGTCCTTATGATATTCGGCTATGCATGGGTTCATTAAAATTATGTGTATTTTGTGTTTTTGTGAAATAAGGACTAAAGTGTTAAAATGTGAAAATGTGAGGGCTAATTTTAAAATGCCCTAACTATGTGTTTATGGATTGAATTGAATGTGTTGGTGATTAAATGAGTTAATTTTGAATACTATAGATCGAGAAAGGAGAAATTCAGACCTAGATTGAGGTAAAAATAAAGTGCTGGATTGATCGACTAATATCGTCGTTTTTATGTCCGAGGTAAGTTCTTGAATAATACATATTGTTTGTATAATGTTTATAAGTGATGAAATAAATAGAAATGAGATTTAGAAGTTGGAGTATGTGAAATGTGAATTGAATTTGAGGCACTAAGTGTGCGAGAAATGAAATAGCTACTATTATTAAAAATGGCACTGAGTGTACGAGAATATAACAACAATGGCTGAATAAATGGCACTATGTGTGCAATACTGCTTTAAGTTCGATTGAATGAAATGGCACTAAGTGTGCGATATTACTATAGCTTTAGCTAATTAATTAGCAATAAGTGTGCGAGTTCATCGAATGTTCAAGTATGATCGAATGAAGTAGTGCATCGAGCATCGAAGTGATAAATGCAATAGATAATAATGTAATGATACAGGTATGTACAGAACCTATGTGGTTGACGATATTGAGTATGAAGTAGATGAAAGGTTATGTAAATGAATGATGAGATGAGTTGCATTAGTGTTAGCTAATTGATAGAATTTTATTTTAATTGATGAGTTAAATGTGTTATATCATGAACTTACAAAGTTTTAAAGATTACTGCAAAATGTTCTCTGTTTTACAGTGTTATAAAACTAGCTCAGATCTAGGGATCATCAACGACTCACTCACACTATCGGACATCTATTTTGGTACCATTTTGAGAGTTGTATGTATGGTATATAGCATGTATAGGCTAATGTCATTTTGGTATGTTTTGTGTTGTGATTAGCCTTGAGACTTGGCTTGTAAATAATGGTATGTATGGCCTATTAAGTTGATCTAATTGGTATGTTTGATAAGTAGAAATGTGATGTTTATAATGTTCATGTGATGGTTTATATATGGGATGTTGAATTGGAAAGTTTTGTGGTATGAAATAGGTGATAAGATGATGAAATTATACTTTTGAAAATTAAGTGAGTTTTAATGATTTTGGTATATTTAGGTTGTGGAATTGAGTAGTGAAATTGATGGTATTTGGATGTTATGCAATATGTATGAATTGGTTGATTTGGTTGCCTATGAATATATGCAAATAATGCTAAAAAATGTTGTGGTTTTGGAATGCTTGAGATAGGTGGAAATGTGGCTTAAACCAAGCCTAATTTCACCCCACACGGTTGAGCACACAGGTGTGCGTCTCGACCGTGTGTCTGTTGTAGTTTAGCTATTCAAGTCAGTCTCGAGCACGACCTAGACACACAGGCGTGCCTGGTGGCCATGTGAGGCACACAGCCTTGGTACGTGGGCGTGTGTGGCCATTTTGAAGGGTACACGGGCTAGACACAAGGGCGTGCGGTCGGCCATGTGACCCAAGTGCGTTTCGACCACGGCCAAGGTACATGGGTGTGTCTTGTGGCCGTGTGGTTAAGTCAGTATGTGTGTCTTGTTTTGCCATGTTTTAGGCACACGGGCGTGTCTAAAGCTGTGTGAGGCACACGGCCTGTTCACACGGGCGTGTGACATGTGAAACTTTGAAAATTTTGTTAGGTTTTTAAGAAAATTTGTATGTGCTCGGTTTAGTCCCAACCCTTTTCTAATACATGTTTAAGGTCTCGTTGACCTATGTAAGGGACTTTGTAATGATGTGTGACGATGGTGCCATGATGATTAAGAAATTAATGCGAAATGTTTAGATTTGTCCAGTAACGCATTTAACCATACTAATTAGGGGTGTTACAATACATAAAAAATCAATTTTTTTTACACGAAAATATGATTTTAGTACAAATTTCGTTGCAATATTTAAATTTTTTAACAAAATACAAACTAGTTTTTCTGAAATAATTAACCCTTACAAATGAAACTTAAGATGCTTAATGACTTTCTTATAATTAATATGGTGTTTCTCAAAACAAAGAAAATAATAGAGATTACTAGTCTTAAATAAAAAAATAGCTTTAAAGAGTGATTTAAAATAGGAACATTTTTCTATGCCAT
Organism: Gossypium hirsutum; assembly: GCF_007990345.1. Classification (NCBI taxonomy): domain Eukaryota; kingdom Viridiplantae; phylum Streptophyta; class Magnoliopsida; order Malvales; family Malvaceae; genus Gossypium; species Gossypium hirsutum. The sequence goes on along the minus strand of NC_053429.1, from coordinate 57,782,213 downwards.
TTTAGTGGCCAACATAATTTTCAGGATTTAGCCATAATGTCTAGGCCGAGTTTGGAAGGTTATAGTGAAAATGGTTGTCTATTGATAATTTTATATGTTTGTTTTACTCCGTAGCTAAAATCAACCTGGATTCCTCAAAAAAGAAAGGAAAAGACAAAGTCATTGATGAATAGCTCAGAGTTTACAATTTGTATTTCTATAATCTGAACTACTTGTAAATTGCTACATATTGAACTATTGTTGCTTGGTAAGAACTTAAGGTGAGAAATTTTGATATGATGAGATGTTTTTGGTTTGATGTGAATTGATTAATGATTATGAGGACTAAATTAAGTATATTAGAAAATGTGTGTATTTATATAAATGTGAAAATTGAGCATATATTGGGATGATTATTGCTGCTGTATATGTTGGATAAATGCTTTCATATTGAAGATAAATGTGAATTGAGATATTGGTTGATAATGAAATATGAAATGAATACCCTATTAATTGTTTGGACAAAGTCGGATATAGTTGGAACGCCATAGGATAGAAAGAGTTTATGGTTACTTCAACTATGAGTCGATGAGGAACTGGGTGTCAATGTGCTTCGGTTATACCGATGAGACATTGGGTGTCAAACTTATTGATAGCGATGGGCACAACTATTTGGTTCATATTTATCTAATGAGGTACAAGGTACCAAACTGGTGTGTTGGTCGGATCCATGGATCCGTGTGTCTGAGTTCGAGTCATGTTAGTAGGGAAATAAATGATAAAAATGAGATACTTGATATTAAAATGGAAAATGAATGAGAAATGGAAATGAAAGGAGTACTCAAATGTGTCATGGTTTGGAACATTAATAGAAATATTCAATAGAAATTATGGATTTGGAAATTCAAATGGAATGTATCATCATATGAATTAAGATATCAAATGATTTGTGAAGTAGATTTTCCATGTTTCAACACTAGTAAAATGTATTTGAGCTTTCACATTTGATATTTTAATTGCATAACATCATCTAATTTTAACTTGAGCATTTTCAATGTATTATGTTTTACTTTTATGCTCGAATTATAGAAATACCATTGAGTTATACTAAACGTACAATTATGCTTTTCGTGCGTATGTTAGGTACATTACAATCCAATCATTGACTCAACATCCAGCAGCAATCCGGAACTCAAGTGTTGGTTATTTTGGTCTTGATATGTACTTAAGATGTTTTGTAGTTGTAATATTCATTTTGGCATTTTGACATGTACTTAAAATGTTTTGTAGTTATGTATGTATAAATGTAAATGTATGTGATAAGAAAGGTCATGTTGTTGTTGTCTTGCTAAAGTAGATTGGTTTATTTAATTAATAGTCTAACGATTGAATAGATAATATGTTAGGTGATGTGGTTAATTGGTACTTAGTTGTGAAAGTGATGGATGGTATAACACCTCTCACCCGACTCGGTCGCCAACCTTAGTTGCAGGATGTCACATTCATTACTAGGATAACTACGATTAATTTAAGTTTAAACTATTCAAATAATAGGACAAAATCAATCAAATATACATTTCTTAATCATACTAAAGTAAGTTTGAGTTTATTAATATATATACATCTACTAACATGCAACATCTCATTGTAACATCATTTAATACTACAAAGCCTAACCTATTAGGTACATTCCAAATATAGATAAGGTCAGAAACAAACAAACATTACTGAAACCGGGATTGTGGATGGCATGCTAAGGTCGATGCTTGGGAAAACCCGAATTAAATCTAACCTACGTACGGAGAGAACAATAATATGTTGAGTAGAGAACTTAGTAATATTTCCATAATTTAAGAATTAACAATTCTATCCTAAGTAAAATAATTCAATCATACAATATCCACCAAGTTAGTATAATATAAATAGAAGACTTCTATTCACTAGTTGAACGACAATCATTATAACAAATTGGACAATGTAATTAACATACTCAGGGAAAATCATTAACATAATGGAAAATCATTAACCAAACACATTTGGACAACCTAAATTATGTTATTCTCGGTTAGCATCCATATTTAATCATAACATCGTTAGCTCATGAAAAGTTAGAATAGCGTTAGTTCTCAAGGTAGCATTAGGGACAACCTAAGAGAACTCATAATAGTTTAGCATAAATACTAAAATATTGTATGAATAGGACCTATTTCGAACAATGTAAATGGAACTTATTAACATAAAATTTGATCATACAACTTCATGTTGAACTTGTCCAATCAGAGAACAGTTAACATGGTGCAAATTCTGAAATTCAACAAGTAATGTTTTACCATCAATCCTTCCAATGACAGGTGACATTCAATCAAGCTAATAATTGAACCTTTCCTAACTTAAACATCATATAAACAAGAAAATTTATGAACATATTCAGATACTAAGACTCTTGAACCCTCTATAACAATTGATCAATTTAACTAGCATAAATAAAAATTCAAGAGAACTTACCAACATCATAAACCTACATTCATTTAAATATCATCAGTTGACATTTAAACGGACATCATTTTCGAACAACATTATGAAGCACATAGTGAATTGTACTAAATACTAATTTGAACAGTTAATCAAATAAACAAAACAATTAACCACAATTTGGACATCACCAATTCCACCCCATTTGGACAACTTAAATAAGCCATAACACCATTTAAACTACAATAGTTTGATTCCAATAGTAAATAGAAAATGACAACAACAATTAAACCTTAAATGAAACATGCATTAAAGCTAAGTCGAATGTCATGAATGGGTTTTGTTTTGGACTGCATCACAACCTCAATTTAAACATGTATTTTATACCACCCAAATGACATGATAATGTCATAAAATGGACAACATTAAAATTCAATTAAAACATGAACTAAATTGAACAACATGATATGAAATTGTTTAGCTTTGGATAACAACTAACTTTAAATAAAAACATGATTTTAATCCAACCGAATGACATGGAATTGTCCAACTTTGGACAATAGACCAAATGACATGGAATTGTCCAGCGTTGTATCACATTCAAATGTTAACATGATATAATTTTTTCATAACTGAATTATCATAAAATTTTTAACATTAGATAACATGTAAAACCATATTCAAACATACAATTAACTCAACTGAATTTGTCTTAAAATTCTCAACGTTGGACAAAATTTTAAATATCAACAAAACAATACTTAATTCAACCAAATTTTTCTTAAAATTTTCACATTGGACAACATAATAAAACCACATTTGAGCAACATTTTACAGTTGATTTGGACAACAATCTAACCATGATTGTGCAACATTATAAAATTTTGTTTTGGATAGTATGTTAACCATAATTAAACAACATTTTGTAGTCAATTTGGATAGCAATCTAACAATAACTTTTTGGACACTATATTAACCACAATCGAACAACATTTTGAAGTCAATTTGGGCAACAATCTAACCACGATTTTGTAGCATTATACAGTAATTTTTTTTGAAAGCATATTAACCACAATTGAGCAGCATTATACAGTCAATTTCTAATTTACAACAACACTTTGAATAAAAGAAAATAATCAAGCATACCTCCAATTGAAACTCCCATAAGTCTTTACAATTTATCTAGCTTGGAAACAAAGATTTTAGAGAACTTACCGAATGTCTCCTCTCCAATTTCTAGTTTCATCTACTCGAGATTTGCCTTCTCTTTCCCATGTTGGTCTTCCCCTATGTCCTTGGCTAATACATCTACAATCGAAAGTTACAATAATGAAGAACATTACATGCATTATTATATTCAACATAAAAGAAATAAAAAATTTTAAATTAGAAGAGAATCCTTCTTTTCTCTAACCAATGGCTAGAAATCCCTAACAATTTCACCATTACTTTACTTTCTAAAGAAAGGATCTACGGTAGAGAGAAAAGAATTAGTAATTTACCAATTTCCTTGGAATATTCCCTTTTTAACAAGTTATGTAACACCCATTACCCGTACTCAGTGCCGGATCAGGGTACGAGGCATTATTGTACTTGAACACAATAAAGCACACAAAAACTAGACCATAAAGTTTTGTTCCAATTAAGATCATTCAAACATATACTTAAAATCCCTTATACGGGCGTATGAGGCCCAAACCATGCATCGGGAAGATTTGGGACTAAATCGGGAATTTTCAGAATCTTTACAACACTTAGAAAATTTTGCATGTTTTGGAGAGTCACACGCCCGTGTGGTCGTACACACCTGTGTGGCTTCAGAAACACCCGTGTCCTCAGCCCGTATAACTCTCTGACTATGATGTCATCAACCAAATAAGTTCACATGGCCAAGGCACATGCTTGTGCCCTTAGGCCGTGTGGCAAATTAAATTCCAAACTCAGGTGTAGAGTTTACACGGCCTGGGCACACGCCCATGTTTTGAAGCAGTGTCTTTCATACCACCGAGACACACGGCCATGTCTCTGCCCATGTGCTTACTATTGGACATTCTATGTTGCATTAATTAGGGTTTAGGGGACATACGACTGGATCACACGGCCATGGGGTCTAGACACACGCCCGTGTGCCTACCCGTGTGGACAACTTTAAGGCTATTTTCCAAGCCAATTGTCACCCTTAATTGTACAACCACATATATGACTACCATGGTACTTAAATACTCATAAACCTACCTTATGCATGACAACTTCTCATCACATTATACTTGTTTAAGACACCCTATATTGACAATCCATATCTTACCATCACATACACAATAAGCAATATTTCTTAGATTTGCATGCATGCATTTTTCATACAACTTATACACCCACACAACATTTAATCAATAACAACCATGGCCATATCATAATGGAAATGGGCACATACATACATAGATGAATATGTTTACAACCCAATAATCCCTATGAACTGTATCTCATGGCCATATACAAAATGAATCAACTATCATTATCAACCAATACATTTGGCTAGAGCAATATGACATATAACAAAAAGACCAAGTCCCTATACATGCCATATGCAAAATGTTGAGACTAACTATACCTAAAAGATCCAATTAATAGTGTGAACGAGCCTCCGACGTCCTTTGATCCTCAAGCTATCTTGGCAATACTACAAGGAAAAGGAAGAAATAGGGAGTAAGCATAAATCTTAGTAAGCTTGCATGTGATTAATAAGCAATAATAATATGCATTATCGTACACATACATAACATAACCTAACTCATCTCATTTTCAGTAATCATTATAATCATATCCTACCTCATTCAATTGACATAATGTTCAATAGAACTCGAGATCATAATCTTTTTATTCTCATCATACCAAAGTTTCATCATTTCGTAATCTCAATAACTACGAGCTTGGCGTACATACTTGTACCCTTTCAACATGATCATACCTCAAAAATTCTTTAAAAAATCCTTGGACTACCCGTTGAACCATTTGGAACACTAAGGATACTTGGGATTATCATACACACAATAAGATGCCAACGCCATGTCCTAGACATGGTCGTACATGGGATCTCACATCGATGCCATATCCGAGATATGGTCTTATACGAATTCTCATTTCGACGCCATGTCCCAGACATGGTCTTACACGATCATATCAACGCCATATCCCAGATATGGTCTTACACGATAACTCATACTAACACCGATGCCATATCCTAGATATGGTCTTATACGAGATCTCATCAACCTAATGTCATAATATATGTACCTTAAGTATCCCTAAGGTTCAACCGGTTTTATCACCTCAAATATTTATTGAACAATATCAATAATATTCACGAGACAATTATACAATTCATATAACATTAAATGCTCAATGCGTTATAAAAAGTTGTATCAACCACACACAAACTTACCTCAGTACAAAAATATGGACACTTATTGATATAGTCCAAGAGCAAGGTCTAGGCCCAAACTCCGTTTTTCTTGATCTATAATAGCAAATTTCACTTATTTAATTATCACATTATTTAAAACAACCCATAAATCATATTTTGGAAAAATTATTGTATTGCCCCTAAACTTTTGCATAATTACAATTTAGCTCCTAGGCTCGTAAAATGATTTTCATCAAATTTCTTCATTACCCAAGCCTAACCAAACCTTTATTGACCTTATAATAGCTCACAATTTCAATTATTTCACACATTTACCACCTATTTTACAACTTTAATGCTCTCATGGCAAAACCCTAGACTTTCAGTCATAGTGCAAAATAGTCCCCTCATTAGCTAGATTAAGTTATAAGGGCTCCAAAAACACAAAAATCAACAAAAATTACCATCAAAATGACTTACTAATAGGGGTTGTAAGTTGCTAAAAATGTTCAAGCTTCCATGGCTGTTTTCTTGGAGAAAAATCATTGGAGAGAAGAAAAGATGATAGCCTTTTCTTTCTTTTTTTATCTATTAAGTCACCAACTCACCTAACTTTGACCAAATTTCAAAATAAAAAATTTCATGTCCAGCCATCACATTTTTACTCTTCTATTTACACAATAAGGGCATCAACTTTAATGTTCCATAGCTATTTATGTAACACCCCAAACCTGAGCTAGACGTTATGGCTGAATCTGTGATATCACATTGGAGTGTGTTTTGAAAAGCATAGTTCTATTGGAAAAGTCCATTTGTGTTAAAACCTCGTTTGTGATCTTTATGAGAAGCTAACTTATTGTTTTCATTAGTTAAGTTACAAGTTTGTCTAGCAAAACATGTTTCATACTAAATCGTTATTACACTTTAAAATATTGTTCGTTGCAGAAGCTTTTAAAACAAGTTACGTGGTATGGTAGTTGAAAATCATTTATCTTTTTAAAAACCTGAGAACTACTACTATCAGATTAAAGTCAATTTAATAAATCCCCAAATAAAAATAAAAACTTAAAATGGCCTTATTACATAAAATTTACGCAAAAAAAAACTACCTTTACTAGAAATCAAAAACGAAAAACATAAACAGTGGTGTGGCCATCTCCAAGTCCCTCGCAGCACCGACTTGCCTAAGGATTACCTGCACAGATAAGTAGAACAGTGAGTTTATGGAAACTCAGTGTGTAATCCCTATTTATCAAGTAATAAATCATGCAGTGCAAACAATCTAGGCCTAAGCCCTTAACAGTAGCAATATCAGTGTGGGCCTTAGCCCATTACGATAACAGAACAGTGTGGGCCTTAGCCCAATTCAGTACAGTATCAGAGATGCAAATAGAGATCCTACCCATCCATCATCTACACTCTACTCCATCCAAACCTACACTCCATGTGGGGATAAAATCGACCCACTGATCCCTACACTTCAAAAGAGAGCACCGGTTGCGGCACTAAACAGTATATGTAGCAGAGATGCCAGTATAGTGCACTTCCTACAAATATATCAAACCCACCCCCGTGCATCATGTCATGTCATAATGTATACGTGTATGCAAAATGTCATGCTCGAATACAGTAAAATATAGCATAAGGGTATATCAGTCATTTTACCTCTAGGGGAATAACAGTCATTTCATCAGTATGGGGTCTAAGTGTACTTACTGACCCATCAGTAGGCCCACAGTTGTCTTAGGTGACCCATGCGACCTTAACAGTCAAATACTGGAAATGGCTCTAAGCCCATAATACGACCCATGTAGGCCCACACGCTCGTTTGCCCCAATAAGCCCAAATAATGGCCTTGGCCTTGTAAACTACATAGCTGGCCCAATTATCTCCACACAACAGTGTGGTTTACCTGTACAAGGCCCACGAGCTCGTGGGGCCCACACAGCCTATTTCGACCAATCGTGGGCCAAATCGACCTAAACCTATGAAATCATTCATTGTGGCCTCTTCAATCAAGTGCCTATGTTTTGTGCACTCAGAGCGAGTGTACGCTCGTGTGGTGTCATCAGTCATACATTTCCAACTTTTGCCGATATATGCTAAAAGCCGTGTGATTACACACCTGATTGCAAGAAGGCGTTGTTGATCCACCAATACTCCAACCCTAACACAATCAAACTCCTGGTCAAAACATTTATCCAGTGGAATTGAAAAGCACCCTAACCATTACTGGCTCAAGGAATTATCTATCACTGGCTTTAATTGGACACTCACAAACCGTTGCAAAAGACCTATCAACAAGGCTTTAGGGAATTCCTGCACTCCAATAAGCCCTATAAACCAACACGTAATAGAACAGATTGAACTTAGTTGAACAATCGCTTACCGAAACTTAATGCCCACAATCAGAGGAGGAATATTCAGCTTACACCCATAAAAGCCAAAAGTGCCCAAACGAAAAGACAATAGGAACACTTGAACCTATTAGGAAATGGTAGAATAGGGTGATATAAGATATAAGCGCACCAAAAGAGAGAAAGAAAGAGGGAAAGAATAAACACCTACCCTCACACCTGATCAATCGAACTTCCCAAGTCCACAACCGAAAGTTCATAAGAAGAGAACAAAGTATTCAGCTACAATGCTTAAATGAAGATGAGGAGAAGAGTAAGAACAATTGGCTGTGATTACAATGAAGAAAAGAATGGAAACCAAATAATGCAGAGGGCTCAAATGAGAGAAAATAGAAAGAAAGAGAAGGTATTTGGCTAGAACAAAGCCGACTTAAGGAGAAGAGTCAATGGTATTCGACAATAGGTTGAGAAGGGAGGAACAGAGTGTTTGGTCAAAAGAAAGCCCGAAAGTGAAACCCCAAAATACCCGAATAGTTACCAGAAGAAAATGCTGACAAAACAAAAACTAAACTCACAGGAGATCAAAACAGAAAAGAGAAGCAACTGCAAAAGAGAGCCAAAACGGACAAATTCGGTACCCTAAAAGCCTAAGACCAATTTGGCATAGAAGGAGTCTCACTTTCAGCAACTGCTACCTCACCCCTATTCATTGATCTGCTCTCTAAATCTCTCCCTATATCTCTCCTCTGATCCCTCAAATGACCAATTCAAACCCTTTCAAACTCCACCCTAACTAATGGCCACACACACCACTCTCCCTCAAACACTTTAACCACCCACTAGCAAAAGAGTTCTACTACTACTCAACCTCCCACATGACACATCAACAAAAATAAACATCTCCCCTTGTGAATGATAGGGTTCAAGCTCAAGCCCTCCTTACACCAGTAACATGCCATAAGCCCTTGGACCAACAACCTTTTTGAGACCTAATTTCCCCACAATTAATTAAGAACCCAACATCTAGCAGTAAAGGTTTATTTCAATAGAAACCAAAAAATTTTGCTACAGTCTAGGAACCCAAGTCTTCTCACACTACTCAGGACCCTTAACCATCACAGCAAGTAAGGCAACATGCAACATAACACACAATTAAATTGCCAAAGATTTTGGGCATTACAATTTAACACCTTTAGCTAGTAGAAAAAAACTTTTATACTTTATGCAATTTAGTCGTTTTTCACAAATTAAGCATTCAAACGGTAAAATTTCTTAACAAAATTTCTACACAATCATATTATCATGCTATAGGCCTCAAAAGAATATTAAAATAAATTTTATGACCTCAAATTTGTGGTCTCAAAACCACTATTCCAACTAAGCCCAAAATCGGGATGTTACAAGCTAACATTTGGTGTTTTTCCTACGTGCAAGCTGAAGATTTTCCTCTTTCACCATTAGGTCAAGAACAAGAATAAAAAGGGAAGGAAAAAGTTTACCTAAAAATAAAGGAAAGGGGAAAAAGAATAGATAAAAAAAGTGTTAAGCAATCCCCATTGTTTTATTTATTTTTATTGTCCACTTACAATCCAATATGGTATAATTACCATATTATTCCTTCATCTAACTTTCCAATTAATATCCTATAGTAACTCAACTTTTACCTCTTTTACGATTTACTCCCTTTTCCTTAATTAATCCTTAATTTGATAAATTTACCTATCCAAAATTTAATTCACTTCTAATATAACCCCGTAAATATGAAACAAAAATATTTACGATTCTAGTTTACGGAAATGGGATTTTGAAATGACGCTTTCCAATAACACTGACTTTTGGGTCATTACAGATGATATGCTATTGTTGATATTGTATGGTATGGTAAGTTTTGGTATGTAACAGCCCGATTTAGACCCTATTCAAAATGTTGGTTTCGGGACCACGAATTTGAGTTAGAAAACTATTTAAAAATTATTTCCTATGTTTATTATGTGTGAATTTATATGTGTGAAATTTTCGTGATTTAATTTTGTCGTTTGAGTGCCCGATTTAATAAAAGGGCCTAGTCGCGTAAAATGAATGTTTGATGGTTAATTTTAAAAAGGGCCGAATTGATGATTTCTTTATTTCAGGAGGTATTTATGTTGCAAATAGACCGTAATTATATGTTATGGATGATAAAAAACCTTATGTTATAATGGTTTTATATTTATGTTTAAAGGTTATTAATGTAAAATGGTAAATAATATATGATATAATAAAACATAAAATAAAGACATAAGTGTTCATATTCTTTCACATGGCCAAAACTAAAGAAAAAAAAAAGAAAAAAAAAGAGTTTAAGGGTTCGTCCATTTGATAGCTTAATCAAGGTATGTAACTAGCTCGGTTTTTTATATTTTTTACGTTTTTGAGATCGTTGCAGTGTAATGTACAAAGCCCATGCTTGAATTTTTGATTTTGATGAATATTTTGAGTTATTACATAGATGAATATTTGAGTTATGTGATCCTAGTTGATGAATTATGAAAGATATGTATTGGATTAATATGTTCTGTATTGGAATTTTTGATGATTTTGAGTAATTAGGACTAAATTGAAAAATAATAAATTGAGGGATTAAAATGTGAAATAAATGAAATGTATGGACTTGTATGAACACAATGAGTATTCGACCTAAGCATGGTGTGTGCAAATTTTGCATGTTTTGTGTTTTGTGCAATTTGGACTAAATTGTAAAAGTATGAACTATCAGGGGTAAAATGTAATTTACCCATTTATGTGTTTTTGGACTAAATTGAGTGAAATTATGTTTGAATGTGTTTAATTTGAATATATTTAGATCAAGAACCAAAGAAATCAGATTTGGATCAAGGGAAAACCAAAGTTGTCGATAGTCGTCCCGTTTCGATTTTCGTTATCCGAGGTAAGTTTATAAGCAAATAGATGTTGTTTATTTTAAATAAATATGAGCTTTATATGCTGAAATGAATTATGTGAAGTATATATGTTGTTAGCCGAATGTGTATATGCTTGGGAGCTATGCTTACAAATTTGTTTCGACTGTTTTACGACGTCCGAAAGCCCCGTATGAACCTTAGGAATAGCTACGATACATATGTCATGAAATAGGGTTTTTGATATGTGTTCTCATGTAAGACCATGTCTGGGACGTTGGCATCGATATGTGATTACGTGGAAGACCATGTCTGGGACATCCGCATCGTATTTGATCCATGTAAGACCCTGTCTGGGATAGTGGCATCGATATGAGATAGCATGTAAGACCACGTTTGGGACGTTGGCATTGTACTATATACGTGATTATCTGAGTATCCTATTCAATTCTGAATGGTTCAATAGGTAATGATAAGTTGTGATTGAATGTGTAAAACGAGCTAAAATGATCAGGTATGAGTTAGTTGATTACCTATTTGAAAATAAGGTAAGTTGGCTATTGATATGTGATGCAAATTATACAAGTTACTAATGTAAACATAAGTGCATTTATGTAGTATATTCGGGCATATGCTATGTGTAACGCCCCAAAAATTCTAGGTATTTATTTTTGTGTGTTGTGATGCACAAATGCATGTCTGTTCCAGTGGTTTAGTGTCCTGAGGAGTATTGGAGAAGTCCTGAGTTCAAGTCTTGGCTTGTACTAAAATTTTTTCTTTATTTGAAATAAACCTGTCTCTAGTCAATAAAGCTTTTAAATAAAATTTGGTAAGGCATGTCAGAAAAGAGCCTGCTGGCCCAGGGGATAGTGGCGTGTTGATAAGGCTAGAGGGCAGAGGTTCGAATCCATGTTGGGTCGTAGAGTGTTTTTATTTTTGCTGTAAGTGTGGTGGAGGTGTTTTCGGTTAGCCAAAACTCTGAGGAGGTTGAAAAAGGTAGGTTGAGAGATTGTAGGAGTGGATTACTAGAGGTTGAGGGGAGTGGTAGTAGTTGGCCGAATGTGGGACTCCCCATTGTGCAATTTCGGTCATAGGACCTTTTTTTCCCATAGTGCTGAAATTATGCTCTAGTTGCTCTCCATTTCGATAACTTTTACCCTTTTTGTTCTTTTCTTCCTTTTGAATTTTTTTGTTTGGTGGCCGAATAGTACTTTTCAAGGTTGACTATTTTAGTTTTACTTTCCGACAGTGTGCTTGGTTGGTCGACTTTCTTCTCCTTCTCAATTCTTTCTCCTCTTCTTTTGTCTAGGTCGAATACCCCCTTACCTCTATAGCTGAACTTTTCTTTGATTCCATTGATCTCTTTCCCTCCTTCATTTTCCGACCCTCATCTCTCTCTCGATTCGATCCTCATTTCCCTTTCATTCAATCGGTTTTCGTTGGCTAAATACCGGTTGGTAAGTCTCTGGGCCTCTGTTTTGTTCGACTTTGCTCCTCTTTTTCTCTAATGCCGATTCTTATCTTCTTCTTTTCTTGATTATGGTGTTCTTTCGGGTCTAAATAATCCTCAAAGAGTAAAGGATTTCTCTAGCGCTGTAAATACGATCGAAACCTTTTTGCTTGTTCTTGATCAAAGGTAATATTATTCATCGTGATTGATCCGAACTAAATTATGTTGGCTTGGGTTGGTATTGGCCGAATGCCTTTTTCTCACTTTGGGATTTGCGTTTTCTATAAGCTAATATATGTGGATTCAAACTATAAGTTTAAGCAACATGAGTAACGAATTAGTTTAATGTGCAGATTGTGACAGCCCTAAAGTGACCCTAGTCAGAAAGCGGTGCAGATTGTGACAGCCCTAAAGTGACCCTAGTCAGAAAGCGGTCTCGGGACCGCTAGACCGAGTCACCAAATTATTTGAATGTGATAATTATTGCCTAAAATATGTGAATATAAATGTGTGAAAGTTTTAAGCTTCGATTTAGTTAATTGCATATGAATTTAGTTGATAGGACTTATGTGAGAAAATTTAGAAATGTGCTAGGCAAATGCAAGTGGCCTAATAGTGCATGTAATCAAAGGGGTCTTTCATGTCAATTTCCCCCCCATTTAAGTACTAGTGGCCGGCCATGACAAGGGATGATGGGCAAAACATGTCATGAAACATGTTGTGTTAATGGAAAAATAAAATAAGAAGCATGGGCAATAAACTAATAAGAAATTGAAGGAAGAAAACAAAGAAAAAAAATGTGTTCATCATTCTCATGCATGACCGAAAAAAAAAAGAAAGGAAAGGCTTCATACTTTAGTTCTTCTTAGCCGTGTAGAAGGGGGAAAAGGGAAAAAAAAGAACAAAAAGTCTTTCTCATTTTTTTCTTCTTGGCCGATTGTGAAGAGGAAGTAGGGAGGGAGGCATTCGGTCATCCTAGGCTAATAGCAAGGTAAGAAGTTTATATTAGTTCATGAAATTTTGGTTAATCATGAGTAAGATATCAAACTACTTTTGTAACCCATGTAGAAATTTTGATTTGTGTTATGGACTAGGGCTTTCGGCTATGGTATTTGATAATGGTGAATTTTGTTGTTCCATGTTAAATTTAGATGAGCAAAGATAGATGAGTGTTTGAACTATACAAATAATCATATGTGAGCAATGGGTGCTAAAGGGAAAGAAATCGGCTACCTTATTATGTACCAAGGCCGAATGTGTACTTGGTAAAGGAGGGGTTGTTATTGAACATTAGGCCATGTCCCTAGTGAATGGATGAATTGGTAACCATTGTGTATGAAGATTTGCTTTACTATGTTTTTGTTAGCAAGATGAGAAACGAGTTAAGATGGTCTTGGTGTAATTGCCGAATGCATGTTTAAGGAATTGGTTAAGTACATTGTTATTAAATGCTTGTTGTTAAGGAGTTTTGAGTTGGTTATAAATTGGGTTTAGTGTTCGAGGAACATTGGTTTGGACACCTAGTGCCGAATGTGTTCAAACGCAACTTACCAAGTGCATAAATATGATAATGCTATGATGGTAGACTTAATTGGAATTCGGCATTGTAAGTGATGCTTTGGGCTCTTGTGTTGGTTAGGGACAAAATGTATGTTATGAGGAACTAAATGATGTATATGAATTCGAAAATGCAAGGTATTAAGCTAGTCCTATTATTCGGTGGTGCATGAGTAGAGCACATGTATAATGCTTGAATAACTAGTCAATAAAATTATTCGCACCTAATTGTATAATATAAATGTATTTAATCGAATAGTTAAATTGATAAATTATTAAATAAGCTCTATCTGTTTGAATGAAGCTCAAGAGCTTAGAGGACCAAAGTTGGATAAGGGGAAGGAAAAAGTGATCGAATAGCCATCGAAACCGTTCGACAACATCCGAGGTAAGTCTTTGAGTAATGACCCTACTTGAATTATATTGAAATGATTAGTCATACTATGACGGATAGCCGAATGTGCATAGAGACTATGTTATAAAGCCAATTGAAATCATGCTCTTTGTGTGTGGCTATTGAGCTTAAATTGGAAAGGTTTAATAAATATTTTGTGTTTGAGCCTTAGTAACGAAAATGAAATATGGATGTGTCATGATTATTGATATATGTGTGCATGAGCATTTGAATGATATCCGGGCTAAGTCCCGAAGGCATTTATGCTAGTGATTTTATCCGGGCTAAGACCCGAAGGCATTTGTGCGAGTTGATATATCCGGGCTAAGACCCGAAGGCATTTGTGCGAGTTGCTATACCCGGGTTAAGACCCGAAGGCAATTGTGCTTGTGGTTATATCCGGCTAAATTCCGAAGAAACATGGGTTTGAAGGTGAGCGTTTTGTGCTGTAATAAATTCAATTAATACGCTCGAAAAACCCAAACGATAAGGTATGTTTGCATGTGCATCGGAAAAGTCGATTCGTTTTAAATAGTATTCGTTCAATCGACTAACGAACTTTCGGCTTTTAGATAGGTTGATACCTTGTGTGTATATGTTGATGAAGTGTGAAGTAAGTGTGATTATGAGAATGTGTATTAATAAAGTGATTCATTTAGCTATGTGAATGTAATACTTTAGTCAAAGCCGATTTCATTACTTGAAACTTACTAAGCTTTAAAATGCTTACCCCGTTGCTTTGGCTCTCTGTTTTATAGATTTTGTTCGTTAGCTATCGGATTCGGGATCATCGAAGTCAAAGTCATCCACACTATCAAAGCCCTTTTGGTACTCTTTTAGTTGAACTCTGGATATGGCATGTATAGGACTACCCTTTGTTGTTTTTTTCAAGTACTTTTTGTGATGTATGTGTGTACAGCCATGCGAAAATGGCTCGTAGAAGTGGAGTATGGCATTAGACCATTTGTGTTTACGTATATATATATGGTTTCAAGATGTGACTATGGACTGGAATGGAAGTGTTGGGAAAATGATCAGCCATTGGAATGGCTAAATATGATCATATGTGGACCTATGTATGACAAAACTCTAGTTGGTCCATGGTAACCACGAAATAGGTAAAGTTTACCTTGAAAATAGATGCTGACAGTAGCAGTGGTGTGGATTTGAAAAATCACTAAAATTTGTAGGAATGGAATTAAATAGTGAATAAATTATGTAAACGAACCTTGATGAATCTATTTTCATATGAAAGTAACGAAACGATCAAATCAACAGTATATTAACAGATATTAAAGTTCTCGTGAAACAGGGCCAGAACAGTTTCTGGATCTCCTGTTTCGACTTTGAGAATTTACCATAAATTATCCAGAGACAATTAGAAGTCATGCCTTATATTTATAGATTCCCCTTTGAGTCTAGTCTCATTAGAAACAAACGGCATGAGTATTGAATCTCTGTATAGGGAGATATCCAAGTCGTAATACGTGAAGGTCAGAGTAGTCGAACCCAGAATCAGGGGGGACTTTAACTAATAAAATGTACCAATTGGCCTGACCAAAAATTCTAGAAATAAATCCACAGATGGATATATGAGTCTAATTTCAGGTAAAATTTACGGAATCAGTTTTCGAGTTTTGGAACTCGAGATATGATTTTTAAGGTGACAGTGACGCGGTTAGCCAGCCTGTCTGGAATTTTTTTTAAATGGACTGTGAAAACAAAGTAATTAAGTCTGTTAGCACCTCGCGTTCGACTCCGGCAACGGTCTCGGGTACGGGGTGTTACACAGATAACCATCAAGGAGGTTGTTAGCAATCTTTATCAGCGTTTTGGGTGGGCTGAAACCACACTCATTCAATCAAGGCGAGTATTAATGTGTCTTTGTGGTGAGTGTTTAAGAAGGTGTTTAATCTTGTTGATTATAGGACTAATCGAGGGTCTTGTTTGAATATAGGTTGGTGGTCGTGGACTTCGACGCGTTCTCGTAAGTAGGTGTGTGTAACACTATTTTTAGATGTAAAACGTCAAAAGGCTGAAAAGCTGAAAAGTCGAAAAGGTGAAAAGCTGAAATGTGGGTTCTTGATACCACATGGGCGTGTGGCCACTTGTGTGGTAGGCCGTGTAACCAAACATGGTTGTGTGGTCAATGAAAAGGCCATGAGTGCTTTCATGGGCCGAAATGACACAGGGTCATTTTAGGCCGAGTTGGGCCAAGTGGGCTTAATAGGCCTACGGGCCTACACGGAAAGATTCACACGGAAGTGTGCTAACTGTTGGGCTCGACTGTGTGAACCACACGGCTAAGGCCATTTTTGTGTTATGTAGGCCATCGAGCGTGTGGGCCCACATAGGTCATAATAGGGGTCGTGGGCCCATTATCACTGATTGATAGTTAAAGGTTGCATAGGTCGCCCAAGACGACTATGGACCTACTGTTGGGTCGGTAAGTGTTCCCGGACCCTTATTTTCTTAAATGATTGATTTACCCCTACGTGATATATGACTGTGTGAGCATGCCACATTTACTGTACATTCATTTATATTATGTTGCAATGCATGGGGTGGGATATATGATTTTAGAGGAAGTGTACTGAAAGGCTATAAGCCTATTACTGGCAGCTCTGCTGCAAATACTGTTTTAGTACCAAAATTGGTACGACTTGGTGTGTAGGGTTGGGTGGGTCGAATTTATCCCCACATAGTGTGTAGGGCTGGTACGGAGTTGGTGTGTAGCGCATGGATTGGGTAGGATCCTTTGTTTACATACTGTACTAAAATGGGCTCAGGCCTAGACTGATACTGTTAATGAAAAAGGGCTAAGGCCCTAACTGGAACTAAAGGGCCTAGGCCCAGATTGCGTCTACTATGATTATTTGTTATTTTGGGATTCAACACACTGAGTTTTCGTAAACTCACCCATCTGTTATCTGTGCAGGAAATCCCCAGGCTTAGACGGATCGAGGCGACGGAGGACTCGAAGGTGGCCACTTGACGTAGTTAATTTACTTAAAATTCTATATTTTAGATTTTATTTGATATTGGGTTTTCATTATGTAATAAGGCCTTTTTAAAGTTTATTTTAATTTGGGAATTTAATTACCTTAATTTTAGCTGTTAGTAATAGGACTCGTATTTTCAAGAAAGCGCAAACCAAAGTTTTTCTGAAATCATCACGCTTACGCCTTACGTTTTAAAAGCTTCTGCAACAAACACTATTTTAAATTTGAGAAACTAGTATAATTTATATTTTACTTAAATAACTTGAGTTTTCACAATGAACTAGTCATCCTAACCTTTTATTTAGAATTTGAAGAAGTTTTTATAAAAAACGAATTTTTGTCAAATTGTGTTATGGAATACCACTCTAATGTCACATCACAGATTCGACCATAACGTCTAGACCGGGTTTGGGGTGTTACATTTAGTGGTATTAGAGCTAGGTTGCAAAACTTTGCTATGGATTTGGGTTTTTCAAAAACATGGAAATTTGACAAAACTGGTTCAAATGGTTTAAAATGATTGTTTGGAAATGTTTTACTGAATGAGTGGTGCACCTAGTCTCCGTGCCGATCCAGTAAGTCTTTTGATTGTTTATACTGAAATAAGAATATAGAAATGTTATCAGTAAAACTACTTAGGTAGTAAAAATTGTATTGAAACACTTTAGTTAGAGTAAACTACGAATCGTAGTAAGACTGCGAATTATGAAAAGAACTCTGAAATAATACTGTTTATAAAACATCTGTAATAATCACTGGAATAATAATTGACTAGCATAAAACTTTTAATATAGATAAAAGCGTGAGTGGATAATGAGCACTAGAGGTACTCGTGGTAGAGGCCGCGGAAGAGGTTGTGGTGGTGCTCGGGCTGGGTCTTTGTCTTCTGGACACAAACCTAATGAGGAAGTTAAAGAGGCACCAGCTTGACCTATGGTTGAGACAGAGTCTCAAAATCTAGCAGCTGGGGATGACACACTGTCCCAAGCAATGTTGAGGATTCTGGAAAGGGTTGCTTGGCCTAGTATTGGTAATGTGGGCCGTGGGTCGGTTATGGAATGACTTAGGTCTAACGGCGCTGAGATATTCAGGGGTATTGCTGGAGTTGCCCTTAATGTGGCTGAGTATTGGATTGAGGCCACAGAAAGAATCATGGATGACCTTGACTGCGCCCCTGATCAGAAGTTAAAAGGTGCAGTATCTCTACTGAGAGACGAAGCTTACCAATGGTGGCTTACCATCAAAAAGGGCACTCAAGCCGATTATTTGACCTGGGAGTTTTTCAAGACTACTTTCCAAGCTAAATTTATGGGTGCCAGCTATGTGGATGCCCGTAGAAGGGAATTTATAAACATAACTCAGGGAGATAGGACAGTGGTGGAGTATGAGGCTAAATTTTTACGATTGAGCCCCTATGCACTTGGGATAGTGGCAACAAAATACAAGCGATGTGTTCGATTTGAGGATGGCCTCAGGGATGGTTTAAGATTTTTGATAGCTCCTCAAAGGGAGCGGGATTTCGCAGTACTGGTTGATAAGGAAAAAATCATCGAGGATGTGACGCACGCTGAGTGCCAGAACAGGGAGAAAGGCAGAGGTAGGAGGGATGTTGAACCCTTAAATTCTTTTTAGAGGCTTAAGAAAAAGCCTAGAGCTGATGGAATAATCGGAGTTAGGGCCCCTGCTGCTGTTACTGCTGGACTGCAATTCTGTGTTGATTGTGGGAAACACCATCAGGGCGAGTGTTGGAGGAAGTTAGGTGCATGTCTGAGGCGTGCATCATTGGAGCACCGGGTTAAAGATTGTCTATGGAGGCCTGATTAGATACAAGCTACTGGTATGGGTATGGGTCAGCCGTAGAGAGGTGTTCAGCAGCCATCAAGAGGTCATGGTGGGCCAGGGGTGGTAATGGTTTGAGCCGTGGTCGCGAAACACCGGGTAGAGGTGCTGGTTATACTGGGGTGAGGCAGCCAGTACTAGTTTATGCTGTACATCGTTGAGAGGATGGGGATGCTCTAGATGTCATAACGGGTATGTTATTTATCCATAAAGTACCTTATACTACATTAATAGATATAGGATCTACCCATTCTTATGTTGCTTGCACTATTACTGAGAAATTGGGGATTCCAGTTGAGAATACTCCAAGTGTAATTACTGTTCTAAGTCCATTGGGACTGTCTGTTCGGGTAAATAAGTTGTTTAGAGATGTTCCTTTGGAGATAGGAGGAGTGGTTTTTCTGGCCGATATCATGGAGCTGCCTTTCGGGGAATTCGACTTAATATTGGGTATGGATTGGCTAGTTACACATCAGGTAAGCTTGGATTGTGCCACCAAATGGGTTGTTCAGAGAACTGAGTCAAATGAGGAGGTGGTGGTAATTGGGGAATGACAGAACTATTTGAGTAATGTAATTTCTGCACTAAGGGCCGAGAAGTTGGTTTGCAGGGGTTGTGAGGCGTATTTAGCCTACATCAGTATTTCAGAGTCTGAGGGTTCTTCTGTTAAAGATATCAGAATGGTTAAGGATTTTCCTGATGTTTTTCTCGATGAACTGCCTGGGTTACCTCCTAGCCGTGAAGTTGAGTTTGGGATAGAGCTCTTGCCTGGTAAAGCTCCGGTGTCCATTGCCCCTTATAGAATGGCACCGAATGAGTTAGTGGAGCTTAAAGCTCAGATTCAAGAGTTACTAGATCGAGGGTTCATCCACCCTAGTATGTCTCTATGGGGAGCACCAGTCTTATTTGTTAAAAAGAAGGATGGTACCATGCGTATGTGCATCGATTACTGGTATCTGAATAAATTGAAGATTAAGAATAAGATCCTCTACCGATGATTGATGATCTGTTCAATCAACTGTGACGAGCGTCAGTTTTCTCTAAAATAGATCTCCGGTTGGGGTATAACCAACTGAGAGTTAAAGAGGCCGATGTGCACAAGACGGCGTTTAGGACTCGTTATAGTCATTATGAGTTCCTGGTTATGCCTTTTGGACTGAAAAATGCACAGGTAGCTTTTATGGATCTAATAAACAGAGTGTTTCAACCTTATCTGGACCGGTTTGTTGTAATATTTATCAGCAACATACTTGTAACACCTCTAACTCATAACCGTTTCCAGAATAGGTTAAGGGGCATTGCCGAACTAACTTAGATCAGATCTGACATAAACCAAATTTCATCTCATTTCAATAAATATAAGTCATTCATACTCAATATGAATTTAAATCGAGCATACAAGGACTAAATCATGCATTCGGGAACAAATCGGTAACATATGAAAGTTTCAGAACATAGAAAAATTTTCAACTTTTCAATGGTCACATGCCCATGTGTCTAAAGCATGGCGAAATAGGGCATACATACTGACTTGTCCACACGGCCACAAGACACGCCCATGTGCTAGGCCGTGTGAATATTAGGGAGGCAACTGACTTGGTCACTCGGATAGCCACACACCCGTGTGCCAGCTTGTGTGCCTCACACTGCCAGTAGACACGCCCGTGTGTGTAGGCTGTGTCAAAACTAGAAGGTATACTAACTTTAATTTGTAGAGTACCCCAGGGGACACATGACTGTGTAACATGATTGTGTGTCGCACACGGTTGAGACACACGCCTGTGTCTCTGCCCGTGCAGACAAAAATAGGCCATTTGAATAGTCAATTTGCCACCCCAATTTGGGTCAACCTACAAGCACCAAACCAAGCGTATATGCACAACCATTTCAGCCAATAACTATACCAAACCATACATAATTCATGCTATAACATTACTGATCATTTCAAATCTCAATTCATCAATCAATTCATACCAAAACTTAAACTAAAATTATACCTAAACATATGATCAATACATCATTCAATCAAATGCTCAAAACTTACCAAAACTTCTCAACATTGACCATTTCTTTTGGCCAACCAAAACATACCACAATTTCACATTAGCATCACATATCATATACAATTATCAAACTATAAGTTCAAACACAAACTAGCCATATCACATGGCTAAATATGTACATCACAAAACATAATTCCACAACTTCTAGCCTATACATGCCATACTTTAATATATACATTTTCAAAGTACCAAAATAAGCTTTGATAGTGTGGTGACGATCCTTGACAATTCCTGAGCTCACAGTAGCTTCGATATCTATAAAATAATGCAAACACACATAAAGTAAGCTTTCAAAAGCTTAGTAAGCCATATAGAAATAAACATATCATTCAAAGCAAATAAGTATCATCAAATCATTTATACTTTGTATACCAACGCTGACACAAATCTCATATTCAAATACTTACCTTTCATTCTCAAATAGGCTATACAAAGTAAACATACCTGAATTTGATATGATTTCACAAAGTTATTCATTTTCTCGGAATGCCTGTTTGAACCGTTTGGAAACATAAGGATACGCGATTAGCTCAGAGAGCATATAGAATGCCAACGTCCTAAACACGGTCTTACATGTAATCAAACATTAATGCCACTATCCCAGATAGGGTCTTACATGAAGTCAGGTACGATGCTAATGTTCCAGACATCGTCTTACATGCAAAACAGATATCGGAAATCCTATGTCATGACATATGTATCCTAACTATTCCTAAGGTTCGTATGGGGCTTTCAGATGTCGGAACTTTGTCGATACTTTCTCGGATAGCATATATTTAGCTCGAACATTCATTCATCAGAATTCAATATCAAATGAATAATAAAAGTTCAATTCAAACACGTTTATTGTATATCAACTTACCTCGTAGGGATTCAAATAGATGGAATCAATTATTCAACGACTTTCGACTTTCCCCGATCTAATTTTGTATTCTTTAGTTCCCGATCTAAATCAATTCAAATTTAACTTATTCAATCACACATCCATTCAAAACAATCCATATACACACAATTAGTGCATTTTGCAAACTAGCCCTCACATATTTACATTTTGACACTTTAGTCTCTAATTCACAAAATCACAAAATACACATAATTTGCTTGTACACAAGCTTAGTCGAATTTTCATAGCTCTCATACAATTCCATACATTTCATTTATTTTAGATTTTAGTCCCCCAAAATACCATTTTTTACAATTTAGCCTATTTTACTCAAAATCATCAAAAATCCAAAGACAAAACATATAAACCCAACATCAAACTTTCATATTTCATCAATTAACAACATAAAGCTCATAAATTCATCCGTGGCAAGTTTCAAAATCATCATCAAAATCAGAAATTGAGGCATGGGCTTGATAGTATACAAAGAAACAATTATAAAAACGTAGAAATTATCAAAAACCGATCAAAACACATACCTCAATCACCAAAATAGGAAGCCAAACCCTAGCAAGCTTATTTCTTTCTTTTTCTTTTGTGAATTTCGGCAATGGTGATGAATATATCACCTAATTCATGTTTTTTTCTTTTATTAATAATAACTTTAGTAATAATTTTCCTATTTTGCCCATTTATAAACCATTAGAAATTAATTATATACAAGGTCATTAAGGTCCACTCAAGCTTACAGTGGTCAAATTACCACATAAGGACCTCACAATTAATGAGCCAAATCAAATAGCCACTTTTAACAAACAACAGGCAACTTTTACATTTTACGCAATTAAGTCCTTTTATCAAATTGAGCACACAAACAGTTAAATTTTCATACGAAACTTTCAGACATGCTTGTTCACATATCATAAATACAAAAACTAATATTTAAATATTTTTTTGACTCAGATATGTGGTCCCAAAACCACTGTTTTGACTGAGGTCTAAACCGGACTGTTACAATTCTTCCCCATCGAGATTTTTGTCCCCAAAAATCTTACCGTTAAAAAGATTCGGATATTGTCGTCTCATAGCATCCTCAGGCTCCCACGTGGCCTCTTCAATACTATGTTGATGCCACATCACTTTTACTAACGAAATTTTCTTATTTCGCAGCTCTTTAACCTCTCGAGCTAAGATACGGATCGTCTGTTCTTCGTAAGTCATATTAGTCTGAATTTCAATCTCAGACGGAGGAATCAAATGCGAAGGATCGGATCTATATCATCGAAGCATCGATACGTGAAACACATCATGAATATTTTCTAACTCTGGTGGCAACAATAATCTATATGCTACCGGCCCAATACGCTCGGTAATCTCATACGACCCAATCAACCTTGGACTCAATTTGCCTTTTCTACCAAACCGTAGTAATTTCTTCCATGGAGACACCTTCAAAAACACTTTATCGCCGATCTCAAACTCAATATCTTTTCTTTTCAGATCCGCATAAGATTTCTGACGATCAAAAGCTGCTTATAAGCTATCTCGGATCACTTTTACTTTCTGTTCAGTTTCTTTTATCAAATCAATTCCCTGAATCTTATTTTCGCTGAGTTCAGTCCAATACAAAGGTGCACGGCATTTGCGACCATATAAAGCTTCGTATGGTACCATTTTAATGCTCGACTGAAAACTATTATTATAAGCGAATTCAATCAAGGGCAAATATTGTTCCCACGTACCTTTAAACTCAAGAATGCAACATCTCAACATATCCTCGAGTATCTGAATAATCTGCTAAGATTGACCATCCGTTTGTGGGTGAAAAGCAATACGGAAGTGCAATTTAGTACCCAGAGCATCTTGAAATTTCTTCCAGAATCGTGATGTGAATCTTGGATCTCTGTGTGACACTATAGACAATGGCACACCATGCAGTCTCACAATATCAGAAATGTATAATTCACCCAACTTATCTAGTGAGTAATCAAATTGAATAGGAATAAAATGAGCTGATTTCGTCAATCGATCTACTACGACCCAAATAGCATCTTTTTTTCTTGGAGATAGAAACAAACCTAAAATAAAATCCACTGTTACTCGATCCCATTTCCATTCCGGAACCATAATCGGTTGTAACAAACCAGATGGCACCTGATGTTCAGCTTTAAATTGTTGACAGATCAAACATTTCAAAACAAAGTCAGAGGAGCTTCAGTCAACAAAGTTTTCAACTGATCAAAGCTATTTTGACACTTTTCGGACCACTCAAATTTAGCATCTTTTTGAAACAGCTTTGTCAGTGGAGTCACAATCATAGAAAAATCTTTTACAAATCTTCAATAATAACCGGTGTGTCCCAAAAAACTATGGTCTTCAGAGACATTCCTTAGAGGTTTCCAATCCAGAATAGCCGAAATCTTGCTCGGATCAACTCGAATACCAGATGCTGATACAATATAACCCAGAAAACAAACTTCTCGCAACAAGAATTCACATTTACTGAACTTCACATATGACTGTTTATCTCACAGAATCTGTAGCACTAATCTTAGATGCTTGGCATGTTCGGATTCATCACGTGAATAAATTAATATGTCATCAACGAATACAACAACAAATTTATCTAGATACGGTCTGAAAATTCTATTCATCAAATCCATAAAGATAGCAGGGGCGTTAGTCAATCCGAAAGGCATAACTAAGAATTCATAATAGTCATACCTCGTTCTGAAAGCAGTTGTCAGAATGTCCAAGTCTTTTACTCGCAACTGACAATAGGCCGATCTCAAATCTATTTTTGAAAATACAGTAGCTCCTTTTAACTGATCAAACAAATCATCAATTCGAGGAAGAGGATACTTATTCTTGATAGTCACTTTATTCAACTGACGATAATCTATACACATTCTCATTGTACAGTCTTTCTTTTTCACGAATAGAACCAGAGCAGCCCAAGGTGAGAAACTCGGTCTAGCAAACCCTCTATCGGTTAATTCTTCCAACTGAGACTTTAATTCTTTCAGTTCAGCCGGAGCCATTCTATACAGAGCTACCAAAATCGGAGTAATTCTAGTTATTAATTCAATGTCGAATTCAACTTCTCGTACGGAGGTAAACCCAGAAGTTCTTCAAGAAATACATCAGGGAACTCACAGACAACAAGCACAGATTGAACTTTCTTTTCTGACACTCTTGAATCAATCACATAAGCAAAATAGACTTCACAACCCTTTCTCACAATATCCAAAGCTTTCATCGAAGATATCACAATAGGCAATCCATTCAAATCACTAGATTCAAATCTGACTATTTCATCATTTTTGCATCTCAAATTAATAGTTTTCCGTTTGCAATTCACAACAGCATCATGCATAGTTAACCAATCCATACCCAGAATTATATCAAATTTATCAAAAGGTAACAGCATTAGATCAACCGGAAAACAAGTATCTCGAAACATTAACGAACAATTCTTTCAGACTTTATCAACCAAAACATATCTACCAAAGGGGTTCGAAATTTTAAATTCAGTAGACTCTACAGGCAAAGTCTTACTGTTCACTAAGTTCATGCATATATACGAATGTGTTGATCTAAGATCTATCAAAGCAATCACAGAAACATCATAAAGAGTAAATGTACCTGTAATCACATCTGGCGATGAAGCTTCCTCACGAGCTTGGATAGCATAGGCTCTGGTAGGTGCACGAGCCTCGGATCTAACAGATGTATCTTTTGTCCCTCTCTAACTACCACTTACATTTCCTATATTTTCGGGAGGTCTTGAATTTTGCACACTTTTTTGCTCGATAGATTCAGGGCAATCACGGATAAAATGGTCTAACTATCCACATCTAAAACAAGCCCGATCATACAGTCTACAATTATCGAGATGTCTTTCACCATGATGCTTGCACTCAAGGTGATCAGATTTAGCATTTTCGACCCTGGTAACGGATGTAGCTGGAGCTTTGAAGTTTAACTGCGATCTAGCACGATCTCTATTCGAATGCCCCACATTAGCCTTTGAACGGCTATTATCATCTCTGAATTGCTTTGATGCAGACTGAAATGATTTGCTCGATGATCTCTTTCGTCCCTATCTAGCTTCAAAATTAGCTTTACTTTTGTCTTTCCCGAGATCTTTAGCTTTACATGCTCGTTCAACAAGCACAACAAATTCTTTAATCCCGAGAATCCTAAGTAACAAACGAATATCCTCGTTCAAACCATCTTCAAATATTTTACACATTATTGCTTTAGTAGATACACATTCACGAGCATACTGACTCAGTCTTACAAATTCCCACTCGTATTCTATGACAGACATACGACCTTGTTTAAGCTCGAGAAACTCTTTAAATTTCTGATCGATGAATCTCTGACTGATGTATTTCTTTCAAAATTCAACTTGAAATAAGTCCCAAGTGACTCATTCACTCGAAACTACTAATATCAAAGTTTTACACTAGTGGTACGCCGTATCTCTCAGAAGTGAAACGTCACATTTTATACATTCCTCAGGATTCAAATGCAATTCATCAAACACTCTGATCATGTTCTCTAACCAGAACCAGTCTTTTCAACATCATCATTTGTTGTAGCTCGAAACTCTTTAGCCCCATACTTTCTAATCTTATCTACCGGAGGCTTACTTATATGAACAGTCGGATTGGTTCTAATATATTGGCTAAGCCAATCGTTCATCATCTGATAGAAGGCTTGTCTAACCTCACCATCAAGGCAACTCATAGCCGATCTAGAATCAGATGGCGCCGTCCCTTGCGCGAACAGGTGCATTACTTTCGACAACGTCTGCTACGGCTCAATCAGGATCCATTTTCTATATAAAAGTAGATTTCAATGTCAGGATTCATCACACTAACGCAGTTCATAAATATGGCATGTATAGCTAGACTCATATACGCTATGGTAGTCCTAAAACCGGCTAAACCATAGCTCTAATACCAATAATATGTAACACCCCTAACCCGTAACCGTTGCCAGAATAGGTTAAGGGGAATTACCAGAATTGTAACTCAGATCAGAACTGACATAAACAAAATTTCATCTCATTTCAATAAATATAAGTCATTCATACTCAATATGAATTTAAATCAAGCATATAAGGTCTAAATCATGCATTCGGGACCAAATCGGTAACATATGAAAGTTTCAAAACTTAGAAAAATTTTCAACTTTTCAAAGGTTACACACCTGTTTGAACAGGTTCTGTGCCTCACACGGCATTAAACACCCCCGTGTGTCTAAATTGTGCCGAAACAGGGCATACATACTGACTTGTCCACACGGCCACAAGACACCCCCGTGTGCCAGGCTATGTGAAAATTAAAGAGGCTACTGACTTGGCCACACGACTAGCCACACGCCCATATGCCAAATCGTGTGTGTAACACCCCAAACCCGGCCCAGACGTTATGGCTAGATTTGAGGTGACACATGGACTTACGACTTAGTATGCATTCGCTGGTTTAAGTGATTGGGGTGGTCTTTGTAAAAACAGCGGTTGAATGAAAAGTCGGTTTACCAATCTTTAGGCTATCCATTTGTTGTGCTTGTTGAGTCTTGAAAACGTTCATTAATTTTGAAAATCCGCGTAGCCTAACATTAGCAGTTTCGTCATAGTATAAATATAATCAGAAAATAAAACCATAGCGGAAAAAAAAATTAAATAGCGGCCTTATTACAACTTAAAACCCAAAATTAAATCAGAATATAAAAATAATAAAAATAAACTAACTTAGAAAAACCAACTTTGCATATGATGTGGCCACTCCGAATCCCTCAGAGCTCCAAGCCCACTATGGTTGGAGATTTCCTGCAGAGATGAAAATAAAGGGTGAGTTCAGTAAATTCAGTGTGCAACATAACCCAACCATAGCCCAAAACAGATCAAACCTCAGAGTCAGACTTATCTGGGCCTTGGCCCTGTACAAAAATCAGAATGAAACCTATAGGCCCATAGCAGATACAGAACAAATATATCATGAATGCAGAAATCCCAACCCAGAGCCATCCATAACACCCCCGTACCAACCCTACACCATGTGGGGAGACTACTTGACCCACCCAACTACTACACACCACAGAAATTGCAGCGAGGCTGCCAGATATTGTAACGAAGTCACCAGATACAGATATTGTGGCTAGGCCACTAGAACATATATATATATGTGGCGAAGCCACCAGATTGCAGCGAGGCTGCCAGATATTGTGACGAAGTCACCAGAACAGATATATATGGCGAGGCCACCAGATTGCAGCGAGGCTGCCAGAACGCTTCCTCCATCAATATAAACTCATGTCCCATGCAACATAAATAATATGTCATGGCATACGTATACAGAAATAGAACATCATGCTTTTTAGAAAAAAATAACCCTAGGGGTAAAATCATAATTTTGCATGCATAAGGGTATTTCAGTAATTATTACCTATTGCTAAGGTTTCATGCTCATTCTAACATTTACCAAGTAATCAAAAGTACTTACCTCATCTTTTTACCAAAGTGGGCCTGTTGGCCCATTGGCCTATTTTCGACCCATTAATCCCAAAAATATCGTTGTGCACGAAAATGCACACTCTGCACTCTAATCATCCAAATGCACCATATTCATTAACAACTGTCTCACGAGTGCTCGCACGCTCGCGAGTTCACAAAATACCAACGTTTCGGTATTTCGGCTTTTACTGATTCAGTCTAAGGGAGGGTGTCGTTTACACACTTGGTTGATGATGATTGATGATGATATCTCCCACGTGATAATCCTACAATCAATCACTAACACATTAGACTTACGAATTAACGATAACTAACATAAATCCACGTCAACTAACCCAATCACTAACACCTATTGGGACCATATGGCCCATTTTAGCCCATCGTAGCCCGAAATAGCCGTCCTACTGCTAGAGTAATGAGAAATACACACCTGTTAGGAGACTGCAGTTAATCCGCGCTCCAAACACTCTTAGTTGACGCCCAACCCAAACGAGCACGTCACAAAGCAAAAGGGATCAGCCGAGAAGGGTATGCCTACTCTCCTCTTGGTTTGCTCTATTTAAAGCCAGCTGTCCATATACTCTTATGTTAGCTTCCCGATGTGGGATCCCTCCATCACCAGAGTTTAAAACCAACACCAACTCTTACCGTCCCAACATAGCAAAATAATCAACCTTTGCATGCCAAGGGATTCGAACCAAAGTCCTCTTACATGCCAACTCACGCCACCACCACTAGGCTATCAACTCATTTATGTCATAAATACAACACATTAAACTTTAAAGCGCACCTACTTGCTTCCAGGTTTATTGAAAAGAAAAACCAAAATATATTGTAATAGCCAAGACTTGAACCTTGGACCCCTTGCTTCCTCTATGGCGTCATTTCCTTGTCCCCTAAGTGGCGCCACCTTGCCACTACACCACACTCCTTTTTGTGTCATCTTTTACCCCTTTACTCTTAAAAGCCCAAACACCAATTGCATCACCTATTCATAAAATTAAAATTTCGAAGACTACCACGGATTTAACTTAAGTTTGGGCCTTCCAAAGAACAACTAACCTACTAAAATATATATTTTAACCAACCAGGACACACACAAATTTTAAAAATCACAGAAACACAGAAAGCCTGAAATTTGGGGCGTTACACTGTGTCTCACACAGCCAGTAGACACGCCCGTGTGTCTACGCCGTGTCAAAACTGAAGGGTATACTGACTTTAATTCGTAGGGTAACCCAGGGGATACATGGCCGTGTAACATGACTGTGTGTCACACACGGCTGAGACACACGCCCGTGTCTCTGCCTATGTGGACAAAAATAGGCCATTTGAATAGCCAATTTTCCACCCCAATTTGGGTCAACTTACAAGCACCAAACTAGGCATATATGCACAACCATTTCAACCAATATCTATACCAAAACATACATAATTCATGCTATAACATTACCAATCATTTCAAATCTCAATTCATCAATCAATTCATACCAAAACTTACACTAAAATTATACCTAAACATATGATCAATATATCATTATATCAAATGCTCAAAACTTACCAAAACTTCTCAACATTGACCATTTTGTTTTGGCCAACCAAAACATACCACAATTTCACATTAGCATCACATGTCATATACCATTATCAAACTATAAGTTCAAACAAAAACTAGCCATATCACATGGCTAAATATGTACATCACAAAACATAATTCCACAACTTCTAGCTTATACATGCCATATTTTAATATATACATTTTCAAAGTACCAAAATAAGCTTTGATAGTGTGGTGACAATCCTCGACAATCCTCGAGCTTACAGTAGCTTTGATATCTTTAAAATAATGTAAACACACATAAAGTAAGCTTTCAAAAGCTTAGTAAGCCATATACAAAAAAACATATCATTCAAAGCAAATAAGTATCATCAAATCATTTATAGTTTGTATACCAATGCTAACACAAATCTCATATTCAAATAGTTACCCTTTATTCTCAAATAGGCTATACAAAGTAAACATACCTGAATCTAATATGATTTCACAAAGTTATTCGTTTTCTCAGAATGCCTATTTGAACCGTTTAGAAACATAAGGATACGCGGATAGCTCAGAGAACATATACAATGCCAATATCCCATACGTGGTCTTACATGTAATCAAAGATCGATACCACTGTCCCAAACAAGGTCTTACACGAAGTTAGATATGATGCTAATGTCCCAGACATGGTCTTACACGCAAAACAGATATCGAGAATCCTATGTCATGACATATGTATCCTAACTATTCCTAAGGTTCGTATAGGGCTTTTCAGGCGTCGAAACTTAGTCAATACTTTCTCAAATAGCATATATTTATCTCAGACATTCATTCATCACAATTTAATATCAAATGAATAATAAAAATTCAATTCAAACACGTTTATTGTATATCGACTTACCTTGTAGGGATTTGGATGGATGGAATCGATTACTCAATGACTTTCGACTTTCCCCGATCTAATTCCATATTCTTTAGTTCCCGATCTAAATCAATTCAAATTTAACTTATTCAATCACACATTCATTCAAAACAATCTATATCACACAATTAGGGCATTTTGTAAACTAGCCCTCACATATTTACATTTTGACACTTTAGTCCCTAATTCACAAAATCACAAAATAAACATAATTTGCTTGTACACAAGCTTAGACAAATTTTCATAGCTCTCATTTGAGTCCATAAATTTCATTTATTTAACATTTTAGTCCCTCAAAATAATAGTTTTTACAATTTAGCCCATTTTACTCAAAATCATAAAAAATCCAAAGACAAAACATATAAACCTAACATCAAACTTTCATATTTCATCAATTAACAACATAAAGCTCATGAATTCATCCATGAAACATTTCAAAATCATCATCAAAATTAGAAATTGAAGTATGGGCTTGATAGTATACGAAGTAACGATTACAAAAACGTAGAAATTATCAAAAATCGATCAAAACACATACCTCAATAACCAAAATAGGTAGCCGAACCCTAGCAAGCTTATTCCTTTCTTTTTATTTTGTGAATTCCAGCAATGGTGATGAATGTATCACCTAATTCATGTTTTTTCTTTTATTAATAATAACTTTAATCATAATTTTCCTATTTTGCCCTTTTATAAACCATTATAAATTCATTATATACAAGGTCATTAAGGTCCACTTATGCTTACAATGGTCAAATTACCACTTAAGGACCTCACAATTAATAAGCCAAATCAAATAAGCACTTTTAACAAACAGCAGGCAACTTTTACATTTTACTCGATTAAGTCGTTTTATCAAATTGAGTAGACAAACAGTTAAATTTTCATACGAAACTTTCACACATGCTCATTCACATATCATAAACACAAAAAATAATATATAAATATTTTTTGACTGGGATATGTGGTCTCGAAACCACTCTTCCAACTAAGGTCTAAATCAGACTGTTACAATACTAGTGAAATTCGAGGACTGAAGATGAACATGATGAACATTTGTGGGTGGTTCTGAAAATCTTAAGAGATTAACAACTGTATGCGAAGTTTAGCAAGTGTGAATTTTGGTTACGAGAGGTAATGTTTCTGGGTCATGTGGTATCTGTTGAGGGGATTAGGGTTGATCCTCAGAAAATTGAGGATGTTTTGGATTGGAAGCAACCAAAGACTGTGTTGAAAATTTGTAGTTTTTTGGGACTGGCTGGGTACTATCGAAGATTTGTAGAGGGGTTCTCTCTGGTTTTTGTGCCCTTAACTGAGCTACTACGTAAGGGCATAGCTTTTAACCAACAAGAGAGCTTTGAGAAGCTCAAGAAAGTTTTGATAGAGGCCCCTATCTTGATTCATCCAAAGTCTGGGAAAGAATTTACTGTTTATAGTGATGCATCACACGTTGGTTTGGGCTGTGTATTGATGTAAGAGGGTAAAGTGGTAGCGTATGCGTCACGCCAGCTTAAGACTCACGAGGTGAATTACCCAACACAGGACTTGGATTTGGGCATTGTGGTATTCGTATTAAATATTTGGAGGCATTACTTGTACAGTGAGAAGTGTATCATTTAAACGGATCACAGGAGCCTCAAGTATCTCCTCACTTAGAATGAGTTAAACCTTAGGCAGCATAGATGGATTGAGCTGCTTAAGGATTATGACTGTTCGATTGAATACCACTCTCGTAAGGCCAATGTGGTGGTCAACACGCTAAGCCGTAGGGCTATGACGGATCTGAGGGCTATGTTTGCTCATCTCAGCTTATTCGATGATGGTAGTCTATTGGCAGAACTTCAAGTTAGACCGACATAGACTGAGCAAATTAAGTGTAAGCAGTTAGAAGATGAGTCACTGTGTCCTCATTTCTGACAGATAGAGAGAGGAGAAACTTCAGATTTTGGACTGAATAGCGAAGGGGTACTTTGTTTTCGAGGCAGAATTTGTGTACCTAAGGATACTGATTTGAGGCAGACCTTACTACGAGAGGCGCATAGTAGCCTCTATGCTATGCACCCAGGTGGAAATAAGATGTACAGAGATCTTCGTGTGATATATTGGTGGTTGGGTCTTAAACGTGAGATTACCAACTCTGTGGGGAAATGTTTGACTTGCCAACAGGTTAAAGTAAAACATAAGTTGCCTTCTGGGTTGCTTCAGCCTATTAAGATTCTGATGTGGAAGTGGGAAAGAGTAATTATGGACTTCGTGAGTTGGGTACCCTTAACACCTTCTAAGAAAGATTCAGTATGGGTCATCATGGATCAGTTGACTGAAACTACCCATTTCATACCGGTTCGCACAGATTATTCGTTATAGAAACTGGCTAAGCTGTATGTATCAGAGATAGTGAGACTGCACGGGATACCAGTTTCCATAATATCTGACAGAGATCCTGGCTTCATGTCCTAATTTTGGAAGAAGTTATATGAAGCTCGGGGTACACGGTTGGACTTCAGTACTGCGTTCCATCTTCAGACAGATGGTTAGTCAGAGAGGGTGATACAGATACTAGAGGACATGTTAAGAAGTTGTATGATCGACTTCTGAGGTAGTTGGGAGGATTACTTGCTGCTAGAAGAATTTTCTTACAACAATAGCTACCAGTCTAGCATACAAATGGAACCTTACGAAGCATTTTATGGTCGTAGGTGTCGCACTCCAACATGTTGGAATGAGTTGGGTGAACGGTGAGCTTTGGGTCTTGAATTGATTTTTGATACCGAGGATAAAGTGCGTTTGATTCGGGATCAACTGAAGGCAGCATTTGACAGACAAAAGTCGTATACGAATTTAAAATGTAAGGGGATTGAGTATTCTGTGGGGGACATGGTATTTCTCAAAGTCTCGCCATGGAAAAAGGTACTGAGGTTTGGTCAGAAGGGCAAGCTAAGCCTTAGATTCATTGGGCCTTATCATATACTGAAGCGCATGGGACCGATTGCCTATCAACACGAGCTACCTTTAGAGTTGGACCAAATCCATGATGTGTTTCACGTCTCTATGCTGAAGCAATATCGCTCTAATTCTACGTATATCGTCTTGACTGAGGAGATTGAAGTTAGGCCAGATATAACTTTCGAGGAGGAACCAGTTCTGATTATAGACCGTGATGTGAAAGTTCTGAGGAGAAAGACTGTGTCACTGGTTAAGGTGTTATGGCATAATCACAGTTTTGAGGAAACCACGTGGGAACCCGAAGATACGATGCGACAACAATATCCTCATTTATTTTAATCAAGTAAATTTCGAGGCCAATTTTTTTTTAGGGGGTAGAGTTGTAACGCCCCAAAAATTTAAGTATTTATTTTTGTGTGTTGTGAAGCACAAATGCATGTCTGTTTCAGTGGTTAAGTTTCCTGAGGAGTATTAGAGAAGTCCTGAGTTCAAGTCTTTGCTTGTACTAAATTTTGTTCTTTGTTTGAAATAAACCTGTTCTAGTCAGTAGAGCTCTTAAATAAAATTTGGTAAGGTATGTAAGAAAAGAGCCTGTTGGCCCAGGGGATAGTGGTGTGCTGATGAGGCTAGAGGGTAGAGGTTAGAATCCATGTGGAGTGGTAGAGTGTTTTTATTTTTGCTGCAAGTGTGGTGGAGGTGTTTTAGGTTGGCTAAAACTCTGAGGAGTTTGAAAGAGATTCAAGTTGGTAGGTTGAGAGATAGTAGGAGTGGACTATGGAAGGATGAGGGGAGTGGTAGAAGTTGGTTGAATGTGGGACTCCCCATTCTACAAATTCGTTCATAGGACCTCTTTTCCCATAGTGCCAAAATTGTGCTCTAGTTACTCTCCAGTTCGATAACTTATACCCTTTTTGTTCTTTTCTTCCTTTTGAATATTTTTGTTTGGTGGCTGAATAGTACTTTTTAGGGTTGACCTATTTTATTTTTACTTTATGATAGTGTGCTTGGTTGGTCCACTTTCTTCTCCTTCTCAATTCTTTCTCCTCTTCTTTTGTCTAGGCTGAATACCCCCTTGCCTCGTAGCCGAACTTTGCTTTGATTCCATTGATCTCTTTCCCTCTTTCATTTGTCGACCCTCATCTCTCTCTCTCTAGATTCCATCCTCATTTCCCTTTCATTCAATCGATTTTCGTTGGCTAAATATCGGTTGGTAAGTCTCTGCACCTCTATTTTGTTCGACTTTGTTCCTCTTTTTCTCTAATACCTATTCTTATCTTCTTCTTTTCTTGATTATGGTGTTCTTTTGGGTTTAAGTAATCCTCGAGGAGTAAAGGAGTTCTCTAGCACTGTAGATAAGATTGGAACCTTTTTGCTCATTCTTGATCGAAGGTAATATTATTCGTCGTGATTGATCTGAACTAAATTATGTTGGCTTTGGGTTGGTATTGGTCGAATGCCTTTTTTTCACTTTGGGATTTGTATTTTCTATTGGCTAGTACATGTCGAATCAAACTACAAGTTTAAGTAACATGAGTAATGAATTCGTTTAATGTACAGATAACCATCAAGGAGGTTATTATCAACCTTTATCAGCGTTTTGAGTGGGCTGAAACCACACTCATTCAATCAAGGCGAGTATCGATGTGTCTTTGTGGTGAGTGTTTAAGAAGGTATTTAATCTTGTTGATTATAGGACTAATCAAGGGTCTTGTTTGAATATAGGTTGGTGGTCCTGGACTTCGACACGTTCTTTTTAGATGTGTGAAACACTATTTTTAGATGTAAAACGACAAAGGCTGAAAAGTCGAAAAGTGAAAAGGTGAAAAGTCGAAATATGGGTTGTTGACACCACATGGGCATGTGGCTGCCCGTGTAACCAAACACAGCCGTGTGGCCAACGAGAGGGGCATGCACGCTTTCATGAGCTGAAATGGCACAGGGCCATTTTGGGCCGAGCTAGGCCAAGTAGGCCCATACGAAAAGATTCAGAAGAATTGTGGTAACTATTTGGCTAGGCTGTGTGAACCACACGGCTAAGGCCATTTTTTGGGTTATGTGGGCCATACGAGCATGTTGGCCCACATGGGCCATAATAGGGGCTGTGGGCCCATTATCACTGATTGACTGTTAAAGGTTACACGAGTCGCCCAAGATGACTGCGGACCTACTGTTGGGCCGGTAAGTGTTCCTAGACCTTTATTTTTGTAAATGACTGATTTACCCCGACGTGATATATGACTGCGTAAGCATGCCATATTTATTGTACATTCATTTATATTATGTTGTATTGCATGGGGTGGGATATATGATTTTGGAGGAAGTGTACTAAATGGCTATAAGCCTATTACTGGCAGCTCTGTTGCAAATACTGTTTTAGTACCGAAATCGGTACAACTTGGTGTGTAGGGTTGGGTGGGTCGACTTTATCCCCACATAGTGTGTAAGGCTGGTACGAAGATGGTGTGTAGCGGATGGATTGGGTAGGATCCTTTGTTTGCATACTGTACTGAAATGGGCTCAAGCCCAGACTGATACTGTGAATGAAAAGGGTCTAAGGCCCTAACTGGAACTAACGGGCCTAGGCCCGGATTGCGTCTGTTTTGATTATTTTTTATTTTGGGATTTCACACACTGAGTTTTCGTAAACTCACCCATCTGTTATTTACGAAGGAAACCCCCAAACTTGACGGATCGAGGTGACAGATGACTCGAAAGTGGCCACTCGACGTAGTTAATTTACTTAAAATTGTATATTTTAGGTTTTATTTGATATTGGTTTTTCATTATGTAATAAAGCCTTTTTAAAATTTATTTTAATTTGGGAATTTAATTACCTTAATTTTAGCTGTTAGTAATAGGACTCGTATTTTCAAGAAGACGTAAACCAAAGTTTTTCTGAAATCATCACGCTTATACCTTACGTTTTAAAAGCTTCTGCAACAAAGACTGTTTTAAATTTCAGAAACTAGTATAATTTATATTTTGCTTAAATAAGTTGAGTTTTCACAAGGAACTAGTCATCCTAACCTTTTATTTAGAATCTGAAGAAGTTTTTATGAAAAAAGAGTTTTTATCAATTTGTGTTATGGAATAACACTCCAATGTCACATCACAGATTCGGCCATAACATCTAGGCTGAGTTTGGGGTGTTACACTATGAATATGCATGTGATGTTATATTTTGATTCATGAGTTTATGTATATGAGTGTAAATGTACTTGGTTATATAATGATATTTTTGCTTTGAAATTGAATGATACTTTGTTAATATATATATGTACATTCGGCCATTTTAAAGTTTATATGTGAAAGTATATGTTATACATGAATTGCAAACTTAAGATTAAATGTGATTATGATAGTATAATTTGGTTTGGTTTAAATGAGTTGATTATGTCATTAGGTTGTTTATTTGCTTATGACTTACTAAGCTATGATAGCTTACTGTATGTGTTTATGTTTGCCTCTGTTTTATAGATTTTAGAGATTAGTTACGAGCTTGGGGATCGTCAGTAAAGTCTATCACACTATCGACTATCTTGGGTATTTTATAAGTTTGAAGTTGAACCTATGGCATGTATAGGCTAGATTATATTTAGTTAAGTTTGAAGTATGTATACATTAAGCCATGCGAAAATGGCTAATATGTTATGTGAGTATATGAAACTTTAGTCAAGTTTATATGTGTTATATGATTTGGAAATGGTTGATGATTTTTGATGTATATGTGGTTGATTCGGCTATGGTTTATGCATGGATAAAAGTATACATGAATTTGGTTGATATTTTTTGTTAAGGTGTTATTATGTGATTTGGTATTAAAGAATATTTGATTATATCAAAACATGGTTGGATTTTATTTTGGTATGCATATTATATGATATGTTTTATCTTTATGAATGGTTTAATGATTTAATTTAGTAATGAAGTAAAATGATAATGATTCATATATATATATTCAAATGAGTACTAGTTAATTTGATTTGGTTTGTAATGGCAATGTATGTTCGCATATTGTGTTTGAATGGTTGGTTAATTATGTACAATTGATGAAAACAAATAATGAGTATGTTTTATAACTATTTTTGGTTATCATAATTTGTTTGAGGTACGGTATTAAAAGACCAAAATGTTAGGTTTTGTATTGAGTTGAAAATGTGCTATATTTGTGGTTCAGTAAATGTGTTTAAATTAGGTCATTTTTTGTTGACTAGTATATTAATGTTATAATTGTGGTATTGAATATTTGTGGACTAAGTTAGGCTATGAAAATTTGATTAATGGATGTGGTTTTTGTGTTGGTTTCAAATGGCATTTTACTTGAAAGTTTGGTCTGTTTATTTAAGTAGTTTAATTGGTTAAGTTAATTATATATAGTCGGTATATGCTAAGTAAAATATTATATATGTATCAATGTTATTTAATTGTTGTATTTAGGTAAAAAAATGTTATAAAGGTATGGTAATATTTGATAGATGAAATAGACATAATGGTATATGTTATTTATTTGAAATGAAATGATGTATGTTTACATGTTTTAAAGTATGTGCATATAATCTGTAAGTTGATAAGTTATTCTATATTTAAACCATTCGAATGCCTTAAATGTTAAGCATGCATATATGATTGGTATATGAAATGAAATGTACTTGGTTATGAGTTAAGCATTTGATTTCCATGATTACTTGGTTGTATTGATTGAATAGAAATTTGGAAAATTATATAAATTATAGAATCGAAGTATGTTGTTTGGTTTAAAATTTTACTAGATGATATAATTGAAATGAAAGTCTGTTCTAAGTTATATTATGATCGATAATGCCTCGTAACCCCATTCCGGCGAAGGATATGGGTTAGGGGTGTTACATGGTACATGATTTGTAACACCCTAAAATAAGGCCTAGGAGTTTTAGGGGTATTTTAAGAATTTTGGCCTATACGAGCTCGAAATTTCCTAAGGTTAATACTCAATGATGTTTTCGACTATGGCATCTTAACTATCAAATCAATTTTTGAAAAAGTGTTGTAGAAACATCTAATTTTAGAGAAAGGACTGATTTGTAACATAGTCAAAATAGTGAGCATTTATGTGGCAATCAAACAAATTTTTAAAATTGAACCTAAAAACCCCCACTTTTAGCCTAAAGTCACGATAGTTATTCTTCAAACTTGTAGCTACCGTCCCTTATTATTCCCCTTTCTTCCTCAATTAATTTTTGATCCCAAATCACAGTACCTTGATTCCCTATCATTCCTAAGTCATTTTCCATCATAAATCTCCAAGAAAAACACCCAACACTCCATAGATTTCACCATCTTCTTCGAACGCGGGTTTTCCAAATTTTTGTCAAAACTCATTCATTCTCCCAACAAAGGTAATCCTTCATGTCCCTATTGATTTTTAATGTTATTTAGACTCTAAGACGAAATTATTAGCCCTTAAATCGCATGTTTTAAATAAAAGCCGAAAGTCAAACCATTAATGGTGGATTTTAGGATTTTGAGTCAAAACTTGGTTTCAAAGTGTTTTTCAACTCATTTTAGCATGATTAGAAGGTTTTTAAAACTTATCTAGAAGTTTCGTTAATGATTTATCATGTTTTAATAAATTTTGTGAAAATTGCCTAAAAGATATTGAAAAATGTCGATACCATGAATTAAGTAGATTTGTCTAGTTTGAAGGTTGTGAATCAGGCGTAGATGATTAAGTAGATGAACGAAACTGGTTTTATGCAATAAGGTTGAGTATAGATTGAGATATGAGTATATAAAGTTTGTTATGTTAATAGTTTAAGTTACATGAGAACTTAGCTTAAAGCTTGTGTTTTAGTTAGTTTGAGTGGATTATTGGTTGATATTTGACTATGGTTATTGTATGATTTATTTGTGTAAAGCTTTGGATTCATTAGACCTTTCTACGAGCTAGGGAAGCATTAGTTGAACTTCTGACTTTTCGGTAAAAGCATAAAGTGGTGAGTGATGGAATTACTACTCATAAACACGAGTCATGTGTTATTTGGGAATTTAGATGTAGCCTACACCTTTACTCTAAATTCTGAGTGTAAGTTTTCTTGAACTAAACTATACTAGTCTTGTGGTTATGTGGTTATATAATATGAATGACACGTGATACATGGATATGGTGATTATTGTGAAAAGTGCAATTGTATACATATAGTAAATGTGTAATATATATGTTATATGCTTATGCTAGTGTTTTGCAAAAGATGCTAATACGTAGTGATAGTGAACGGATAATCGGTAAGTAATATGTGTTGTTTTTCATATATTTTGGCCTTATGATCTTGGAACCATTGGATATAGTTGGCATGCCGTAGGATTGTGAGTAATCACTTATATGTATAGAGGTTTTAGGCATTGAGGCATTGGGACATGTATTGAGGGATAAGGAAATGTGAGCTGAGCTCCATTCAATAGGACATGTGAGGGGAAATAAGGAGAGTGTTAGCTATATGCTTCACTTTTTAGACATGTTTGACTCTACGAGTGTATGTGGTGTAAGGAGATTCGTGTATTGGATGTGTGACGCTAAAGCTCACTATATGTTTCATAATCTAAGTGCCATCTTATCTTATCTTATCTTATGTAAATGTATGGAATATGTTCTATGCTTGAATGAGTATGTATATGTGTTATGAGAATGACCTTTAGACTATGCATGATTTAATACTATATGATCCTAGACTTAAGAATGAACTTCTTGTAGTAAATGCCTGGTTGTGTTGCATGACGATATGTTTACGTTATGGTTACTCTATTCATTCACTAAGCTTGTAAAAGCTCATTCCCTCATTTCAACATTTACAGATTAGTAATGGTTAGGTGTGGGCGGTGTGGTTTCCAAGGGAGTGATCCAAGGAAGTCTGGTTATTTACATATTAGTAATGGTTCAGTGTAGGCGGTACAGTTTCCAATGGAGTGATCTAAGGAAGTCTGGTTATTCTTTGTAGGTTCTTATTTATTCTTATTTTGGGGAGTTAGGAAATATGGTAGAACCTTTTTGAGTTGTTGGTCTTCGAAAATTTGAATCGGCTTATATGAATTTCATGTTATTTTTGTGTTAGAATACTTAGTCATTAATGTTGGCATGATGATAGTTGTTCAGACACGATTTTGGTATTTTGTACTATCGATTGGGTCGTATGAATTGTAATAGCCTATTTTTCAATGGTATCAGAAACAGTGGTTTTGAGGCAACCAAATCCGACAAGTTCGTAAATATTATTATTTAATATTTATGAGTCAAATATGGTTTTAAAAAGGTTTTTGATTTGATAAATTATTTTATATAAGCAATTTATTAAGTTCAAGTGGTATGACCCTAATGTCAAGTGGTTTTAGAAAATGAGGTATCGGGACCTCGTTTCTATAAACTGAGCTTTTACGAAGTATCATTAAGGTGGTATTAAAGTTTCGTTGAAAAATTTTAATGTTTCAATGGCTAATTGATTAAAAGGGATTAAATTGTAAAAGATATAAAATTTGATCGCTATTTGATTTGAGTGATTAAATGGTTAATTGAATAAAGGAAAATGGACTTAAATGGTAATCAGACCATTGAAGGTGTTATTGGACAATAATGGACATGAATTTGATGTTTTATTTAATTATTAATTGAGGTTAATATGGTTATTTGATAATTACATTAAAATAAATAAAACAAAAGCTTTTCTCATCTTTTTCAAAGCTTCATCACCGATTGAGAATGGGGGAAGAAGCCATTTTTTTTTAACTTGGAGGTTTCGACAACTTCAAAAGCTAAATTTGTATGTGATTTTAGCCCCATTTCTTGTAATTTTTAAGTTTTTGAGATCGTTGCAACTAGGTCGAGCTAGCCCGTATCTTTGGTTTTGAAACTATTAAAGATTTTGAATGTTTCCATTAATTAACCTTGTGATTTTAGATGTTAATTGATGAATTTGAAATATTAGTTGTTATTTAAAAGTATTTTATGAAGTGATTTTTGATGAATTTATCAATTAGGGACTAAATTGTTAAAAGAATAAAAGTACAAGGATTTGATGTGAAATTATTACAAATATCGGCTGATATTGTGCCATGAATATTCGGGCATTTTTAAAAATGGGCTGTAATTATTAAAAATGGTTAATTTGCATGTTTTGGGCTCAAGGACTAAATTGAATAAAATTAAAACTTTAGGGACAATTTTGTAAAAATATAAAAAATGACTAAATTGCATAAAATGAATTGTTTTACTTTTTAAATTAATATATTGAATGAAATTATTAATTTAGATCAAGATCAAGTGGAAAATCAAGGAGAATAAAAATTACCAAAATGCCCCTAGACTTTGTCATTTCTACAAACTTGCCAGGTAAGTTCGTTTGAACTGTATTCTGTATAATTTTGATTAAATTGAATGTTAATATGTGATTATATTGTGATTAAATCAATATATATATATGTTAGTATGCAATTTATCCTGTAATGAAACAATGGAAATCCATCGATGTTTCGACGACTATCGAGCGCCGTTTGAACCTTAAGAATTCATAGGATACAAATGTCATATCATTAGGATTTACATGATTAAAATGCTGGTCTTAAATGTCCTATCGATAGTTGAGGTCTGGCATGTGTTTCGAATACTCCATAGCTCGTGTGAGCAACATCGTGTAGCTACGTTCTGACCCACACCGCGTGTGAGCAGGCCCATTTTCACAGCTTGTGTGAGCATATACGTACATGAATTGACGGATTACAGTTATATGAGTTAGCACACTTTGTGTGAGCTATCCCTAGTATCCAACGATATTTTATTTGGTTCAATGGGCATGAATCGGAAAGGAAACGGTAAATGTTCAATATGAGCAAATACATGTCTATATGAAATACATTGAAATGATAAGATACATGGAAAGCATGTTAAGTTTTTATATATTCCTTTCCATTAATCTTTACTTACTTATTGAATCAAATTAAATAACATCCAATACTAGGAAAATATTCATATCACAATTTAATTCTTTAAACACACCACAACATCATGATTTAACATATTTATAGACATATAAAGTATATATAATCACACCAAGGCATTAACATTCATTATCAAACTATACTAGTCAAAAGTTCAACTCGTATTCATACTTACGATACATACCTCACTTGAAACGTGTTTCCTAAATTGCAAACGATCGAAGAGTGCCATGGTGTCTTTCAACTATTGTCTTA
Source organism: Gossypium hirsutum (assembly GCF_007990345.1). NCBI lineage: Eukaryota > Viridiplantae > Streptophyta > Magnoliopsida > Malvales > Malvaceae > Gossypium > Gossypium hirsutum. The sequence continues at coordinate 57,738,770 of NC_053429.1, read as the reverse complement.
CTTATTCTAGTCTTGATGCCATAATATCTTTCAACCATGGTCTTATTTATTCTAGTATTGATGCCATAATGTCTTTCAACCATGGTCTTATTCATTTTCCATTGTGTCCCCATAGTGTCTTTAAACTATGGTCTTATTTCTTTGATTATTGATCCCATAACGTCTTTCAGCTATGTTCTTACTCGATAGAATCATGATGCCATAACATCTTTCAGCTATGGTCTTACTCAATAGAATCGTGATACCATAATGCCTTTTAGCTATGGTTTTAGTCGATATAATTTTGATGCCATAACATCTTTCAGCTATGGTCTTACTCGAGAGAATTTTGATGTCATAATGTCTTTCAGCTATAGTCTTACTTATTTCTGGTATGCTGTCATAGTGTCTTTTAACTATGGTCTTATTTATTTCCTTCAACCCAAAAAACTCGATTCAGATATAAATAATTAGATATTAAACAATTGAAACAACAACTAATTGATTTAATCAAGTTACGAACTTACGTAGACTAAATTGTAATAGTTGCAGAAGTTCAAGGAATATTTTGCAATTTTCTCTTTTTCATGTAAGTCAACAGGGTCTTGATCTAAAATGTAAAATTTTCCCTTTATTAGCTTATATTGATATGCTAATTAATTTTTCATTTTATACCCTTTGATTTTTTTAAATTACACAATTGCCCCTAACTTTTACAACTATTGCAATTTAGCCCCTTAACTCAAAAATCATCAAATTAACCAAATTCTCAAGTTCAAAATTTACAGCCAAATAATCTAGGCCTTTAAACACTCCCCATTATACCTCTAATTCACCATCAAGCTTTGAAAGTTTAATATTTTAACAATTTAATCCTTAAATAAAAAAATAATAAAAATTTCTTCACATAACAACCAAATACCACAATCAAAGCTGGACCTAATTGTAACGATCTCAAAAACATAAAAATCACTAAAAACAGGATAAAAATACATGCCATGCAATTGATTTTAAGCATGACCGAAACTTTGGTGTTCTTGAACCATGGCTTTCGGTGTAGAAAGGTTGAAGAAAGTGAATAAAAAATAATGAAATGGCCATTTGTCTTATTTTTATTTTACCTTTTTTACATTATTAACATATAATATAACTTATAATCTTTTTACGTAAACCATTGATAAACCGTCCAACATAAATGAGTATGGCTTATTTTCCAAATAAAACCATCCAACAAGTTATTTAAACCCATTTACCCCTTATAACTTAATAGCGATTAACTTATGCTACTTTTACGATTTAGTCATTTTTCTTTAATTAACTATCTAAATAGTAAAATTTATTAACCATATTTTAATACGACCTTAATAACACTTCGTAAATATTTAATAAAATATTTACAGTCTCGATTTATAACATGGGGCCTCGAAACCTCCTTTTCTAAAACCACTTGACTTTAAGGATTTACCACTTGAACCTAACTATCCTTTCAAATAACATAAATTATCATTATAAAAAGTTATTAAAATACTATTTTTGACTTGTAAATATTAAATAATAATATTTACGAATTCGTTTGTCAGATTTGTGGCCCTGAAATCGTTCTTTTTGACAAATGAGCTATTACAACTCTTCTCCCTTAGAAAATTCCGTCTTCAAAATTTCCTAGATGAAATAAGTTTGGTTACTGAATTTTGAAAGACCCTTCTCTTTTCCAAATCAAATTTGTCCCCACTACCTATTTTCATTCCATTTTGACCAATATAACGAGTTCTACATTTTCGTGTGTGAAAAGCTTCAAATGGTATCATTTTAATGTCGGACTGATAATTGCCATAATAAATGGATTCAACCAACGACCCTTCAACTTGATGATGTAATACTGTACTATGTCTTCTAGAATCTAAATTTCTCATTCTGACTGTCTGACTGATTGCCCATGACTTCGTGAAATTTATTCCTGAATCTAGAGATAAACTCAAATACATACAACTCAACTAGCTCTTCAAGTGAATAATCTGTTTTAACTAGAAAAAAATGAGTCGATTCTACCAACTTGATAGTAACAATTCAAATCAATTCTTTCTTTCTCATTGTCAAGGATAATTTAGATACAAAATTTACCGTGTCTCATTCTCAATCCCATTCAGAAATCTTAACATCTCGCAATAATTCATACAAAACTTGATATTTAGTTTTGTTCAAAAAAAAAACTTGATATTTAGCTTTGAACAGTTGGCGTATTGAACATTTTAGTACAAACTCAAAAATTTCACGTTTTCTTCTTGGCCACTAGTAATTCTGCCTCAAGTCACTACACATTTTGTTGTTACTTGATTGGATCAAATAGACATTGCTATAAGCCTCTTATAAGATGTCTCGTATAAACTCATAATTAAATAGCACACATATTGCATATCAGAAATATAGAAAGTTCGTGATCTGATCTTTCTGAATATGCTTCCGTTTAACAATTTAAGTCATTTCTCTACATCTCCCAAATTTTTTGAAGAATAATGATTTAACTCTCGAATCTATCGTAATCAAATTGACATAATTCAAGATAATCTAAGTGAAATATTACTGTAAATAATGAATTCCTTCTTGAACTTAGGGTGAATAAGTACTAGAGCTTCTATCAATAAAATTTTCAACTGGTCAAAACCCTACTGGCATTTAATTAACTAAATAAGTCCAACATGTCCCTATAATAGCTTTATAATCAGCGATGTATTTATCAGGAAATTCTTAATAAATAATCTATAATACAGATTTCCAAATCACTGAGCATGCTTTAGATCAGTTTTATAATAGATCAGTACATCCTCAATATAAAATATCAATGAATCCGTTGAACTGTGAATAGAAAGAAAGCTGATTCACCAAACGTTAAATGCTGCAAGGGATTATTTAATACGGAAGACTTAACTAGAAATTCGTAATGCTTATAATGTATTTTGAATGTTGTTTCTAGTACATAAACATCTGTAACTCACAAATGATAGTAACTAGATCGGTAATCTATCATCAAGAACACTGTAGCACTTTTCAACTGATTAAATAGGTCTATAATACAAAGTAACGAGTATTTATCCTCTACCGTAATTTTATTCAACTACTATCAATCTATATACAGACTCATTGTAACACCCCTCACCCGTACCCTACTTTGGGACAAAGTACGAGGCATTACCGATTTATAACATACACTTTAACACAAACTGAACCATAAAAATTTCATCTGATCTTAAAAACACTCAAACATAAAGACAATATCCCATCTACGGGTCCACATAGTCCTTAACATACTTTAGGGATGGTTTGAAACTAAGCTGAGAGCTTCTAAAAAATAAATTTACAATGCTTAAAGAAATTTTCCAAGTTTGGAGAGTCACACGCCCGTATGGATAGGCCGTGTGGCTTTCACACGTCTGTGTGGCTGGGACACGCCTGTGCCCTCAACCCGTGTAACTCTCTGTTTATGATGTCAGCATTAATTATAAGTCATACAGCCAAGTCACATGCCAGTTGTCTACCCGTGTCTTTCACAAGGTTGAGACACACGGCCGTGTCTCTGCCCCTGTGTTTACTACCATGCATACTGACTTGCAAAACTAGGGTGCAGGGGACACACGGCCAGACAACACGCCCATGGGGCTGACCGTATGTCACACACAGCCTAGACACATGCCCGTTGTCTACCCGTGTGGACAACTATGAGGCTATTTTCCAAGCCCTTTTGTCACCCTCACTAACACATGCACATCTCATATGCCAATGGTGATTATTATGGCATAAATGGGTTACTTAAACATCAATAGTTTAACTCATGCATGACAATTACATGCCAAAGTATACATATTTAGGACTCCATATGTAACACCCCGAACCCGAGACCGACACCGGAGTCGAACACGAGGTGTTAACAGACTTTAAACCCCTTATAAAAAATATTTCCCAGACACTGCCAATCTGCGTACTAGTCGCTTTAAAAATCATATCTTGAGTTTCACAACTCGAAAATCAGTTTCGTGATTTTTCCCTGAAACTAGACTCATATGCCCATCTACATATTTTTTTCTAGAATTTTTGGTTGGGCCAATTAGTACAGTTTATTAGTCAAAGTCTCCCATGTTACAGGGATCGACTACCCTGACCTTTGCGCATTACGACTTGGATATCTCCTTGTACAGGGCTCCAATACTGATGCCGTTTGTTTCTATAGAAACTAGACTCAGAGAGGAATCTATCCATATATGGTATGACTCCTAATTATCTCTGGTTAATTTATAATGAATTTCCAAAGTCGGAACAGGGAATCCAGAAACCGTTCTGGCCCTGTCTCACGAGAACCTGAATATCTCTTAACATACTGTCCGTATGATTGTTTCGTTACTTTCCTATGAAAGTAGATTCATCAAGGTTTGTTTACATAATTTATTCACTATTTAATTCCATTCCTACTATTTAATTCATCCAATGGTAAAAGCATCAAGTCCGCCGGAAAACAGGAACCTCGAATTACTAGGGGACATTCCTTACACACTTTGTCGACAAGCACGTAACGACCCAAGGGGTTTGACACCCGAATTACGAACTCAGTAGACTCAATAGGTAAAGTCTTACTGGATGCTAAGGTTTCACATATGTAAGAATGAGTAGAACCGGGGTCAATCAAAGCAATTACATTAGTATCAAAGAGTGTAAAAGTACCGGTAATAACATCAGGCGAAGAAGCATCCTCGCGGGCACGTATAGCATAAGCTCTAGCAGGCGCACGAGCCTCGGATCTGGTCGTAGCATCTCTAGATCCTCTCTGACCACCACTAGCATTGCCCGTATTTCCAGATGGTCTACCTCGAGCAGTGGTAGCACCCGGTTTCCCACTCTGATTTTCATTCTGTTCAAACAACCTCGGGCAATCTTTAATGAAGTGGTCAACTGATCCGCACTTGTAACAGGAGCGGTCAGGGAATCTACAACTCCCCGAATGCCATTTACCGCAATATCGACATTTCGTTCTGTCTCGACGTTCATTCCCAACACTGGCGACCGAAGTGCCTCGTGTACCCACAGGGGGTCGATCACGATCTCGTCTAAAAAGGCCCGAAGTGCCTCTAAACTGGCCCGCATCATCTTGAAATTTCTTCGATGCCTGTTGAAGAGACTTTCCCGAAGATCTTTTACGAAACTCTCCAGTTCCCACATCAACTTTTTGTTTTTCTTTTCTAAGCTCTTCGGCTTTACAAGCTCGCTCGACCAGTACTACGAACTCTCGTATTTCAAGAACGCCAACGAACATTTTTATATCTTCATTCAGCCCATCCTCGAAGCGTTTACACATGATAGCCTTGGACGAAACACATTCCCGAGCGTATCTACTAAGTCTAACAAATTTTCGCTCGTAATCAGTAACTGACATGGAACCTTGCTTAAGCTCAAGAAATTCCTTCCGTTTTTTATCAACAAATCTCTGACTGATATACTTTTTCCGAAACTCAGTTTGGAAAAACTCCCAAGTTACTTGCTCTCGGGGCACAACAGAAGTCAGAGTACTCCACCAATAATAGGCAGAATCACGTAGCAAGGAGATAGTACACTTTAGGCATTCATCGGGTGTACAAGATAGCTCATCGAGTACCCGGATAGTGTTGTCCAACCAAAATTCAGCTTGCTCGGCATCGTCGCTATCCGTAGCCTTAAATTCAGTAGCCCCATGTTTTCAGATTCTGTCAACTGGGGGCTTATTTGACCTTATTTGGTCAGTTACCGGAGGTATTGTAGGTGCGGGGGTGGTATTAGTCGGGAATGGAGGTTGTGGAACAGCCGTATTAGTTCGAATGTATTGGTTGAACCAATCATTCATCACGCTATAGAAAGCTTGTCTAGCTTCATCATTCGGGTTACTAGCATTAGGTTGAGAGTCCGCCGGCGCTGTCCCTTGTGCGGGAGCAGGCGCCACACTCTCAAGATCATCAGCTACCTCTCGGTTGGGATCGGGATCCATTACTATAAATTAACACATTTGCAATTGTCAGAAATCACCACACTATCAAGTAATCACATAAAATGGCATGTATAGCTAGACCCAACGCATTACGGTAGTCCTAGAATTGACTAAACCGTAGCTCTGATACCAATCAAATGTAACACCCCGAACCCGAGACCAACACCGGAGTCGAACACGAGGTGTTAACAGACTTTAAACCCCTTATAAAAAATATTTCCCAGACACTGCCAATCTGCGTACTAGTCGCTTTAAATATCATATCTTGAGTTTCACAGCTCAAAAATCAGTTTCGTGATTTTTCCCTGAAACTAGACTCATATTCCCATCTACATATTTTTTTCTAGAATTTTTGGTCGGGCCAATTAGTACAGTTTATTAGTCAAAGTCTCCCATGTTACAGGGATTGACTACCCTGACCTTTGCGCATTACGACTTGGATATATCCTTGTACAGGGCTCCAATACTGATGCCGTTTGTTTCTATAGAAACTAGACTCAGAGAGGAATCTATCCATATATGGTATGACTCCTAATTATCTCTGGTTAATTTATAATGAATTTCCAAAGTCGGAACAGGGAATCCAGAAACCGTTCTGGCCCTGTCTCACGAGAACCTGAATATCTCTTAACATACTGTCCGTATGATTGTTTCGTTACTTTCCTATGAAAGTAGATTCATCAAGGTTTGTTTACATAATTTATTTTCATCAAGGTTTGTTTACATAATTTATTCACTATTTAATTCCATTCCTACTATTTTTAGTGATTTTCCAAATCTGCATCACTGCTGCTGTCAGCATCTGCCTTTAAGGTAGACTTTACCTATTTCATGGTTTCCATGATTCAACTAGCCCTTTTTGCATAAATAGCACAATTTATGAAAGTGATTAACCATCCCCGTGGCCAATCCTTGTCAAGCATATCCACACCAAATGATTATAACATTATACTCAAACACATATAAGCCATTTTCGCATGGCTATCCAAAATTTATACAAGTCCAAAGGGTCCACGACCCACAACAAACGGGTAGTCCTATACATGCCATTTCGAAGTTCAACCAAAATTGTACCAAAAGGGGGGGCTTTGATAGTGTGGGCGACTTTGACTTCAAGATCCCGAGTCCGATAGCTGGAGAACCAAATCTATCAAACAGAGGAGCAATGAAACGGAGTAAGCAATTTATGCTTAGTAAGTTTTGAGCAAGGAATTCCAGCACAACAAAAGTATAGCATTCATATAGCTAAACGGATAATTTCATATGCACAAATTTACGATATCGTACTTGCTTCACATTATCAACCCTTATGTACATACACAAAAGATCAACTCAGCCAATGGCCGGTAGCTCGTTTATCAACTGAGCGAATACTTATTTGTAAGGGCTCAACTAAATTCAAGCACATACGAAACAAACCTCAATGTTGGGATGTTTCGAGAGTATTAACTGGAATTTTACAGCAAGTTCATTCATTCCCAAATCACATACCTTCGGAATTTAACCGGATATAGCTCCTCGTTCAAATGCCTTCGGGACATAGCCCGGTTATAGTAATTCGCACAAATGCCTTCGGGACTTAACCCGGATTTAGTAACTCGCACAAATGCCTTCGGGCTTAGCCCGGAATTAGTATCTCGTACAAATGCCTTCGGGCTTAGCCCGGAATTAGTATCTCGCACAAATGCCTTCGGGCTTAGCCCGGAATTAGTATCTCGCACAAATGCCTTCGGATCTTAGTCCGGATATTGTCACTTAGCACAAGCCTTCGGGACTTAGCCCGGACATCATTCAAATAACCATGCACATTTAACAATAAATCATGGCCCATTCGTATTTCATTTTCGTTAGCAAAACTCAAACACAAGACATTTATCATTCTTGCAAATTCGGCTCAATAGCCACACAAAGAGCATGATTTTAATTTGCTTAAAACATGATCTAATCACATCATAATTTAAGCTCTCTTACTCAAGAACTTGTTGTCGAACGATTCCGATAGCTATTCGACCACTTTTTCCTTCCCTTTATCGGATTTAGTTCCCCTTTGCTCTTGAGCTTAATTAAACAAATAAATTGATTTAATCATTTGAGCATCGAAAAGAGGAACACAAGGCACTTAGCCCATATTTATACATTAGACATTAAAGTCACATATGTACGGAATCATGTATCAAACTCAACATTTTAGCTAATTTTCCCCCTTGGCCGAATATGCATGTCTATTTTGGGGCCGATTTCAACACTTAATACATTCTACAAGTATGGTCACTTGTATTGACTAAACACCCTTTTGTTTCAAGTTCAAAACTTGGCTAATACACACATATACACACTAGTAAAGCATCCTCTCCCTTTCCATCAATTTAACACATGCATTGCTCATTAACATGCAAAAGTTATATTCGGCCTTAGCACACAACTTGCTAGCCGATTCTTCTCCATTTAGCAACCAATGCACATATGTGCTCACTCAAAAATGCTAAAAAGGAGGTTCAAGAATCATCAAGCCACCATCACATGCATCATTAACAAGCTTCATATTTAGCATGCAATGGCATTAACACAAACTCCACCTAGGCCGAATCTTAACTCATCCTCATGCCTCATCACCACAACATCAAACATCAACCAAGAATGATGCATCCATGGCCGAGTGTCATTTCCATCACATAGCAAGATTTAGACCATGGGCTAGGTAGAACTCAAGCTAACAACTAAAACATGCATGCATCTCATGGAACATCATCAAACATACCTTAGCCTAGCTACATGCATGGCCGAACCTCTTCAACCTTTCTTCTTCCTTCCTCCTTAAAATTTTTGGCCAAGGATGAACCAAAGGATGAGCATTTTTTTTCTTTGTTTTTTTCTTTCTAGTTTCGGCTAAATGAAGATGAGAAAGGATGAACAAAAATTTTCTCCTTTCTTTTCTTTAGCTCACGGCAATGGGGGGGAACAACTACACACATTTTTTTTTGTATTCATCATACTCCTTTTCATTATTTTATGCCCATGCCCCTTATTTTATTTTTTTCCTACATACCTCACTAGGCCAACATGTTCCCAACATGTTTCCACCCATAGCATGGCCAACCACTAGCTCAAATTTTGGGTAATTTGACATGCAAACCCATCATTTTCACAACATGCATTAATAGACCATTTTAAATTAGCCTATCATATTTTCACCATGTCTCATATCGATCCCTATTTAATAATTTCTCATGCAATTGGCAAAATTGGAGAATGAAACTTCCACATACTCATGTACACACATAATAAGCATAGAATACGGAAATCAATTATTTTTATGGCTCGGTTTTGTGGTCCCGAAACCACTTCCCGACTAGGGTCAATTTTGGGCTGTCACACCATAACTTACTAGAATCATTCAAAACATTTCCTTACTTTAAACCATGTTATAACCTAACCAAGTGACATCAATCATCCATCAAGCATAGATTCAAAATTTTATCATTCATTGTCAACAACCAACTCTTCACACACCTCAAGGGTATCAACACATCTCATGCATGCATCCATATCTAGAATTACAACCCAATAATCAATATGTGCCATACTTCATGGCCATATACAAAATGAATTAGTATACCAATATGGGCCATCACTTTGGCCAACCAATATGACACGTACAACAAAATAATAAGTCCCCTATGCATAGCATACTTAAATGTATTAAACCAAAAATACCCTAAAAGATTTGTTGATAGTGTATCTTGAGCTCCGATGTCCACAATCCCCGAGCTAGCTTGGTGATGCTAGAAAAAATGGAAAAGAGAGAGGGGGTAAGCATAAAGCTTAGTAAGTTGTATGTAACTAATAAATAACATAGATCATACAATTTCATGAGTTAAACATGCTACTAATTACCACCACATTATCAATTTACACACACAATGGACATAATAAGAATTGACAATAAATGTCATTGAACTTCATAACTTATCTTACTTTTTCTTACTCATGATAAATATTCCATCATGAATCAAATTCCATACTCATAATGTTTACATACATACCTGTACTACTCATAGTTTATTCATATTTCTCAATCTCTTAACCTTGATCTTGAAAGGCACGTTGAACCACTTGGAATACGGGAGGACATTCGGGATGATCATACACCAAATAGGGTGCCAAAGCCATGTCCCAGACATGGTCTTACATGGAACCACACATCGATGCCAAATCCCAAATATGATCTTATACGAAGTCTTGAATCGGTGCCGACACCATGTCCCAGACATGGTCTTATACGAAATCACGTATCGATGTTGAAGCCATATCCCTAATATGGTTTTACACAGGATCTCGTATCGATGCCGATGCCATGCTCAGAAATGGTCTTACATGGGATCTCATAAATCATGTTGTCATGACATCCAAATCCTAAGTATTCCTTAGTGTCACCCGGGATTTCCGAGATACAAAGCTATCATTGAATTGTTATTGAATCAGCTCAAGTCAAATTCCATAAGGGCATATACACACATTTCATATAACATCAAGCATTAAATACACGATAATGAAATTGTTGAATACTTACACACAACTTACCTCAGTCCCAAAATACTACTAACTTTACGTTTTAGTCCAAAACCTTACTTTTCTCTTGGTTTAGGTTCGGACTCTATTTTTCCTGATCTATAATACCAAATTTAACTTGTTTAATAACCACATTGTTCAAATCGACCCATAATTCATACTTTAGTAAAATTACCTTTTATCCTTAACTTTTCACTTATTTACAATTTAGTCCCTAGGCTCATAAAGTGAAATGCATGCAATTTCTTCGTTACCCAAGCCTAGCCAAATTTTCCTTATACTCACAACAACCCGCATTACTCAATAAAAATAGATTTTTATCACTCAATTTACACCTTTTTCAATTTAGTCCTTTTTAGGTGTTTTCGTGCAAAATCACTTAGTAATAGATGTTAAACACACATCAAGCTCACATATTCCTTCATTAAACATTAAAGAACATGGATGTCAACATGGGTAAATTTTTAAATATAAACACTACTTCAAAATAAGGGTGGAAATAGGTAAATTAAGCTACGAGATCTTAAAAAATGTAAAAAACATTAAAAACGGGCTAGGGAACACTTACTATTGAGCTTCAAAATGTCAAAAACCCTAGCTATGGAGAGCTTAGAAATTTCAGCAGCCATATGAAGAAGATGAGCCAATTTTTTCTTTAATTTTCCCTTTTTATTCTTTTAATTAGTAATTAACCAAAATGCCCTTAAGGCCTTTCTTTCAATTTTTTCCTATGCATGTCCATTTTTGTCCAAAATTTTAAAAATTGGTTAAATTGCTAATTAGGACCTTCTAATTTATAGTGTAAAGAAAATTCATGCTTGAAGCTTCTAGAATACAAGTTTTGCATCTTATTCAATTTGGTCCTTAAGGTTCAATTGGACATTTTATGCATAGAATTTCTCCATGAAATTTTTACACAAGCATGCATACTTATCATAGGCCCTATAAAAATCATAAAACAATTATTTCTATCTCGAATTTGTGGTCTTGAAACCACTCTTCCAACTAGGCCCTAATTTGGGATGTTACAATTCTCCCCCCTTAGGGATTTTCGTCCTCGAAAATCTTACCGGTAAACAAGTGCGGGTATTGGTTTCTCATGGCCTCCTCGGGCTCCCATGTAGCCTCTTCTAACCCATGTCTATGCCATAACACTTTCACTTAGGCAATATTCTTGTTTCTCAACTGTTTGACTTTCTGAGCCAAAATCTTGATCTACTCTTCACCATAAGTCATATCCAGTTGGATCTCAACCTCTGTCGGTGAAATCACATGTGAGGGTTCAATCTATAACAGTGCAACATAGACACATGAAATACATCATGGATCTTCTCCAACTCAGATGAAAAGGCCAACCGATAAGCTACTGGTCCTATCCTTTCAGTGATTTCATAAGGTCCTATGAAACGAGGACTCAACTTGCCTTTCCTACAGAATCTCAAAACCCTTTTTCATGGGAATACTTTCAGAAATACCTTATCGCCCACTTAATACTCAATTTCTTTTTTTTTTAAATTCATGTAAGGCCTTTGCCTATCCGGTGCCGCCCTTAAACAATCTCCAATTACTTTTACCTTGTCTTCGGTTTCTTTGACCAAGTCAACCCCATGAATCTGATTTTCCTTGACCTCTATCGAATACAAGGGAGTTCGACGCTTCCGGCCATACAATGCCTCATAAGGTGCCATTTTTGAACTCGTCTGGAAACTATTGTTATAGGCAAACTCAACCAAAGGTAGGTACTTTTCCCAACTACCCTGCAATTCTAAAACACAGCATCTCAACATGTCTTCCAAGGTTTGAACCACTCTCTCGGATTGGTCGTTGGTCTGTGGGTGAAAGGCGGTACTAAAATTCAATATTGTGCCCAAAGCTTCTTGCAATTTTCTCCAAAATTGTGAGGTAAACCTCGGATCTCTATCTGATATAATCGATAAGGGTACTCCATGAAGTCTCACAATTTCAGAAATATACAACTCAGCTAATCTATCTAGCGAGTAGTTGGTACATACCGACATAAAATGAGTAGACTTCGTCAATCGATCAACAACGACCCACACTGCATCTTTCTTACTCAGTGTCAAGGGTAAACCCATTACGAAATCCATGGTAATTCGGTCCCATTTCTACTCGGGAACCATGATAGGCTGTAACAAGCCTGAAGGTACTTAGTGCTCAGGTTTCACTTGCTGACAAATTAGGCATCTCGCAACAAACTCGAAAATATCTCTTATCATACCATTCCACCAATATATTTTCTTCAAGTCGTTATACATTTTAGTACTACTGGGGTGTACTGATAGACGACCATTGTGTGCCTCACGCAAAAGCTTATGAATCAACTCGGTATACTTAGGAACACAAATCCTATCTCGGAACATCAAGCAACCATCAAAACCAATCCAAAAATCAGATCTAGTGCCTGATTCGCAAATATCGACCTAGCTTTCAACTCTACTACAACCGCACCATCATTTGATAAAGCTAACCATGTACCCATGGCTCTCAAAGCAAATAAGGATTTTCTACTTACGGCATTGGCGACCACATTAACCTTTCCCGGATGATAGTCGATTACTAACTCATAATCTTTTATCAACTCTAATCATCTTCATTGCCTTAGATTTAAGTCCCTTTGATTCATCAAGTATTTCAAACTCTTGTGATCGGTAAATACTCGGAATGTCTCACCATACAAATGGTGTCTCCAAATCTTCAATGCAAACACAATGGTGGCTAGTTCCAAGTCATGTGTCGAGTAATTTTTCCCATGCGATTTCAGTTGTCTAAATACATAGGCTATCACTTTTCCTTCTTGCATAAGTACACATAGGCTATCAATTTTCCTTCTTGCATTAGTACACACCCTAATCCATTCAAGGATGCATCACTAAAAGTCACAAACTCCTTTCCCGGTTCAGGTTGAACTAGCACTGGAGCCTCAGTTAACAACGTTTCAGTTCCTCGAAACTCTGTTGGCACTTCTCTGTCCACTCGAACTTAACATCCTTTTGTAATAGCTTCGTCATTGGAGTAGCAATCATTGAAAACCCTTTGACAAACTGTCTGTAATAACCGGCAAAGCCTAAAAAGCTTCTGACCTTTGTCACATTCCTCGACGGTTTCCAATCAACAATGGTTGAAATCTTACTCGGGTCAACTCTAATACCGTCTCCCGAAACAATATGTCCTAAAAATCCAACTTCGCGAAGCCAAAATTCACTTTTCCTAAACTTAGCATATAACTGCTTATCTCTCAAAGTTTACAAAACTTCCTTAAATGCTCAGCATGTTCGGTCTCATCACAAGAATAAATCAATATGTCATCAATAAACACCACAACAAATTTATCCAGATAAGGCTGAAATATTCTGTTAATTAAATCCATAAATACAGTGGGAGCATTGGTTAACCCAAAAGGCATGACAAGGAACTCATAATGACCATACCTCGTCAGAAATGCAGTTTTTGGTACATCTAACTACTTAACTAGCAACTGATAGTAACCAGACCTTAGGTCTATCTTTGAAAATACTGTGGCTCCTTTCAACTGATCAAATAGATCATCAATCCTTGGAAAAGGATACTTGTTCTTTATTGTCACCTTGTTGAGCTATCGATAATCTATACATAGCCTCATCGAACAATCTTTCTTCTTCACAAATAACACGGGAGCACCCTAAGGTGAAAAGCTCAGTCTCGTAAAACCCTTGTCAGTCAACTCCTGTAACTGAATTTTCAACTCTTTTAACTCCGTCGAGCCCATCCTATATGGGGCAATTGAAATAGGTGCTATGCCAGGAAGCAAATCAACACCAAACTCTACTTCCCTAATAGGAGGTAACCCAGGCAACTTTTTCGGAAACACATCCGAATACTCACATACTGTCGGTACCGACTCAATCTTTGATTTAGACTCTTTAGTGTTCTATAAAAAGGCAAGGTAAGCTTTATAACCCTTCCTTTTGCATCTTCAAGCAGAGATGGAAGAAATAACTATAGGCATGCTATTTAATTCGCCTGGTTCAACTCGAAGAACATTACCATTCGTACATTTTAGTTTGATAAATTTTCTTCCCCAATTCACTACAACATCATGAGTGGTCAACCAATCCATACCAAGAATTACATCAAAATTCGTCAAACGGTAATAGCATGAGATTAGCCGGAAAAAAATGACCCCTAATCATCAAAGGGCAATTTTTACACACTTTTTCAACTAACACATACTTGCCTAATGGGTTTGACACTTTTATCACGAATTCAATAGATTCAACAAACAAGTTCATATCAAACACCAATTTCATGCAAACATACGAATAGGTAGACCCCGGATCAATCAAAGCAACAATAGTAGTATCATAGATAGAAAATGTACCCGTAATCACATCAAGAGATGAGGCCTCTTCGCGAGTGCGAATGGCGTAGGTCTTTGTAGGTGCCCTGCCCTCGGGTCTCACAGCAGACTCCCTAGGTGCACCTTTTCTACTCGTTCGATAAAAATTGATAAAAATTGATGCGAAGATGCGAAGAAATTCGATAAAAATTGTTTTTCGAGCAAAGAGGTAAAATGGTCATTATGCCAAAGCCTAAGGGCAAAACGGTCATTTTACCGAAGATGTGAATTTTTAATTGCTTAAATTTATTTAGTGATTAAATTAGTGTGTTTTGCTATTATAGATCAAGAAATACCAAATTCAAGCCTAGACCGGGGGAAAGCCAAGCTATTTGACTAAATTGACTAGTTACCACATTTTGTAATTCGAGGTAAGTTGTATGTAAATAATACAACTACATTTTTAATGTATGTATTGAATTGTATTGAGTTAATATAGCATGAATTATTTGGTTGTGAAATTGGGAATGTATAATGATAATTGAGATAGTAGAAATTCCGTTGTAACCTTAAGAAGTAAATCGGATATTCACGCCATAACGTTTGGGTAATTTGTTTGTGACCTAGCGTAAGACCATGTCTAGGACATGGCATCGACATTGAGATGAGAGCTAGTGTAAGACATGTCTGGGACATGCATCGGCTACGAGATAATAGTCAGTGTAAGACCATGTCTGGGACATGGCATTGACTAGAGATATGAGCCAGTGTAAGACCATGTATGGGACAGGGCGTCAGTACCTTACCCACGTTTGAGGCTTAATGAATATATGGTAGTGTTCCAAATGGTTCAACAGTGAAAGTTATGTTCTTAATCTATGAGGATGGTATAATCGTGTTGTGAGTGGCACAGGTACCTAATTGGTACGTATGAGATATGAGCTTATTGTATAATATGTGACGTTTATGGATGGTGATGAGTAAGTTATATCTATGCTTACCTTGGTATTATGAGCATGTTTATTATTGGTATATCATTGCTGTATATTTATTTATATGCAACTACTAAGCTTTTATGCTTACTCCCTTTCCTTTCCATTGCCTTATAGTGTCGCCTATCTAGCTCAAGGATTCTAGAAGTTAGAGGTATCGATCACACTATCAACTAAAGCATTCGGTATAGTTGGATTTATATTTTTGAATATGGCATGTATAGGACTTAGACTTTATTATTTTGTGTCTTTGAGAATTGGCCAAATGTGTTTGCTTGGGTTGGAAACCTTTTAAAATGTATTAAGCTTGGAATGATAGTTAATATTCATTTTGAATTTATAAAAGATTTGTTACCATGGTTAAATGAATGTCTATTGTGGTTGAATTGGTTATATGAATTGTGCTTGTGTTGGTACTGGTTGGTATGTGTATGAAACTAGGTATGTGAGGGGGGCAATGAGGCTTGGTAAATAGCCTTATATTGTCCACACGGGTAGGCACACGGGCGTGTGTCTAGGCCGTGTGCCCATGGGCGTGTGGTCCAGTCGTGTGTCCCCTACACGTAAAACTTTCAAGTCAATATGCATGGTAATCAACATGATAAACCGTAATTTATACATATTTTTACCCCATGTTTAACGCATTTTATGGATGATTTCCTATTAGAATTGGTGAATTCGATGCTCCTAATGCTTTAATTTCATGTTTTATATTTAGGAGAGCATAGAAGAGCGAAAGGAACAAGAAACGGGCCAAAACTGGAGAAAATGGGCCAAAGTACAAAATCAACACGGCCTGGACCTCTTCACACGGGCAGACCACACGACTGTGTCAATTTGGTAGGCTCGAGCACAGCCTAAAGTAATTGCACACGGGCGTGTTACACGAGCGTGTCCCTGCTGAGCCCAAGTTGAGTCCAATTCAGAAAAGGGTAATTTTGAGGGCTCTTAGGCATTCCAAAGCCTATAGATACACCCTAGAGGAGGAAGAAAAGGGGGCACAGAATAGAAAGTAAGGAATTACTCCAAGAAAGCCGATTGATCCATCTCAAGAGCCGGATTCATCATCAAGACTGAAGATCTCTCCTCAATTTCCCCTTCAGGAGTTTTGGGTTTTCTTTATGTTTTGTATTCTTTATTATTCTGAGATGTTTTCTTATTTAGTTATGAACTAAAACCCCAAATACCTAAGGGGAATGAAACCTAAGATGAATCTTGTTATTATTTTCTAAATTTTATGATAAATATTTAACTTGTTCTTAATTATGTGTTCTTAATTCTTGTTTTGATATCCCAGGATACTGATTCAAGATAAGCTCTTATTCAGAGGAGGAATAGACCTTATCTAAGAGTACATTTGTCATAATTAAGCGGAGTTGATTGCGCGCCTAGACATAGGGTGACAAGATTTTGCCAGATTAGGGTGAAACCTAATAAGGGGATCCATAGATCGAGTTAATGCAACCCTACGGTGTTGATTAGAGAAAGGTCTTAATTAGTCAATCTAGGGATTAGACGTTATTAGTCTTGAATAGGGATAATAACATAACTTAGGGATCTCTATGGAACAAGTTAATCAATCGATTCGGAGCCAGAATAACAAGTACAGCCTAGGCGGATTTTTCCTTAGGTATTGTATTAATTCAATCAATTTTCCCAAAAGTAATTCCCCAATCCCATTCTCTGTGATTTCTTAGTTTAGATAATTAGTTAGTTAAAACAAAAACCTATTTATTCTTAGGCTAGATAATAAAAAGGCAGTTATTACTAGTACTTTTAGTTCCTTTGGGTTCGACAATTCGGTCTTGCTAAAACTATGCTATTGTTCGATAGGTACACTTGCCTACATCGCGATAATAGTTAGTTTCTAGAATGATTAATTATAAATATTTAAAACCTATCACGAAATCACGCGATCAAGTTTTTTGGCGCCGTTGCCGAGGAACTAAAATATTAGGAACACTCAATTTTTATTACTTTAGCCATTTAATTTTCTTGCAATCTAATTTTATTTTTAATTTTATTCTAATTTACTAATTCTCTTTTTCTTTCTTCTGACAGGTTTTTATAGTTTATGACTAGAAGAAAGCCGTCAGGACCACTACTTTTTGACGAAGAAATCGATCGCATAGTTCCCAGAAACCAAAGAGAAATAAGGCGAAGCCTAAGGTACACAGAGAATGAGCAAGAAGATGATACTCAACCCCCAACGGAAGAGATGGCTGAAAACCAAGACAATCAGCTACCTCATGCAATTGCGGTTAATCAAAATCCTGCTCCATGCACTATGTATGATTATGCTAAACCTTCTTTAACAGGAACTGAATCGAGCATAGTTAGACCTGCTGTAGCTGCAAACACTTTTGAAATACAACCTAACACTATTCAAATGATATAGCAATTTGTTCAGTTTGATGGTTTGCAGGATGAAGATCCCAACGCTCACTTAGCAAACCTTTTGGAACTAAGCGATACATTTAAAATTAATGGCGTTTTTTATGATGCCATTCGTCTTCGGTTATTCCCTTTCTCATTGAGGAACAAATCTAAACAGTGGTTGAAATCGTTACCACGAGGGTCAATTACTACTTGGGAACAAATGAAAGAAAAATTTTTACTAAAATATTTTTCGTCAGCTAAAATGGCTAAATTACGTAATGATATCTTTTCTTTTGTGCAGATGGATTTAGAAACACTTTACAATGCATGGGAGAGATACAAGGACCTTTTGAGAAGGTGCCCTCACCATGGATTACCGCTTTGGCTTCAGGTTCAAACATTCCATAATGGCCTGAATCCTTCGACTTGGCAAATGGTTGACGCAGTTGCTGGCAGAACCATCAATAATAAAACACCTGAAGATGCTTATGAGTTCATAGAGGAGATGTCATTGAATAACTATCAGTGGCAAGTCATGAGGACAAAGCCAACGAAAACAACCAATGTTTATAACATTGATTCGGTCACCATGCTCTCTAATCAGGTAGAACTCTTGAATAAGAAAATTGATGGTTTTCTTAGTTCTTCACAGGTTCACCCAGTAATGCAGTGCGAAGTAAGTGGAGGTGGAACAAGCCATTCGGAATACAAACCTTATGGCCACAACATCGATAACGACCAATTAAATTACATGGGTAATAATCCTCGACCTCAAAACAATCCATATAGTAACACTTACGATGCAGGTTGGTAGAACCACCCCAATTTCTCGTGGGGCAGTCAAGGAAATCAAAGACCATAACCACCTTTAGGCTACCAACAACCACCCTACCAACAGGAAAAGAAGCTGAACCTTGAAGAGATGCTCACAAAGTTTATCTCAGTGTTAGAAACCTATTTCCAGAACACTGAGACAGCACTTAAAAATCAACAAGCATCGATCCAAGGGCTCGAAACTCAGATAGGCCAGCTTTCCAAACTGATTTCAGAAAGACCATTAGGAAGATTACCTAACAACACCAAATCAAAAGAGCATGTGAAAGCAGTTACACTAAGGAGTGGGAAAGTGTTAGTAGAATCTGAAAAGAAGCTAACACAAGAAGCCGTGGTAAGTGGAAGGGGGCAAGAACAACCCAAAAATAGTGACAAACTAGTGCCGAAGGAATATAAACCTCCAGTTCCATACCCAGAAAAATTGAAAAAAGACCATATTGATGCACAATTCGGTAAGTTTCTTGAACTTTTTAAGCAATTACATATAAACTTACCTTTTGTTGAAGCCATCTCGCAGATAACTACATACGCAAAATTTTTGAAGGAGCTTCTAACAAATAAAAGGAGATTCGAGGACTTATCTACAGTAGATGTAACACCCCGAACCCGAGACCGACACCGGAGTCGAACACGAGGTGTTAACAGACTTTAAACCCCTTATAAAAAATTCCCAGACACTGCCAATCTGCGTACTAGTCGCTTTAAAAATCATATCTTGAGTTTCAAAACTCGAAAATCAGTTTCGTGATTTTTCCCTGAAACTAGACTCATATGCCCATCTACATATTTTTTTCTAGAATTTTTGGTCGGGCCAATTAGTACAGTTTATTAGTCAAAGTCTCCCATGTTACAGGGATTGACTACCCTGACCTTTGCGCATTACGACTTGGATATATCCTTGTACAGGGCTCCAATACTGATACCGTTTTGTTTCTATAGAAACTAGACTCAGAGAGGAATCTATACATATATGGTATGACTCCTAATTATCTCTGGTTAATTTATAGTGAATTTCCAAAGTCGGAACAGGGAATCCAGAAACCGTTCTGGCCCTGTCTCACGAGAACCTGAATATCACTTAACATACTGTCCGTATGATTGTTTCGTTACTTTCCTATGAAAGTAGATTAATCAAGGTTTGTTTACATAATTTATTCACTATTTAATTCCCTTCCTACTATTTTTAGTGATTTTCCAAATCTACATCACTGCTGCTGTCAGCATCTGCCTTTAAGGTAGACTTTACCTATTTCATGGTTTCCATGATTCAACTAGCCCTTTTTGCATAAATAGCACAATTTATGATAGTGGTTAACCATTCCCATGGCTAATCCTTGTCAAGCATATCCACACCGAATGATTATAACATTATACTCAAACACATATAAGCCATTTTCGCATGGCTATCCAAAATTATACAAGTCCAAAGGGTCCACGACCCACAACAAACGGGTAGTCCTATACATGCCATTTCGAAGTTCAACCAAAATTGTACCAAAAGGGGGCTTTGATAGTGTGGGCGACTTTGACCTCAAGATCCCGAGTCCGATAGCTGGAGAACCCAAATCTATAAAACAGAGGAGCAATGAAACGGAGTAAGCAATTTATGCTTAGTAAGTTTTGAGCAATGAATTCCAGCACAACAAAAGTATAGCATTCATATAGCTAAACGGATAGTTTCATATGCACAAATTTACGATATCGTACTTGCTTCACATTATCAACCCTTATTTACATACACAAAAGATCAACTCAGCCAAAGGCCGGTAGCTCGTTTATCAACTGAGCGAATACTTATTTGTAAGGGCTCAACTAAATTCAAGCACATACGAAACATACCTCAATGTTGAGATGTTTCGAGAGTATTAACTGGAATTTTACAGCAAGTTCATTCATTCCCAAATCACGTACCTTCGGAATTTAACCGGATATAGCTCCTCGTTCAAATGCCTTCGGGACATAGCCCGGTTATAGTAATTCGCACAAATGCCTTCGGGACTTAACCCGGATTTAGTAACTCGCACAAATGCCTTCGGGCTTAGCCCGGAATTAGTATCTCGCACAAATGCCTTCGGGCTTAGCCCGAAATTAGTATCTCGCACAAATGCCTTCGGGCTTAGCCCGGAATTAGTATCTAGCACCAATGCCTTCGGATCTTAGTCCGGATATTGTCACTTAGCACAAGCCTTCGGGACTTAGCCCGGACATCATTCAAATAACCATGCACATTTAACAATAAATCATGGCCCATTCGTATTTCATTTTCGTTAGCAAAACTCAAACACAAGACATTTATCATTCTTGCAAATTCGGCTCAATAGCCACACAAAGAGCATGATTTTAATTTGCTTAAAACATGATCTAATCACATCATAATTTAAGCTCTCTTACTCAAGAACTTACCTCGGATGTCGTCGAACGATTCCGATGGCTATTCGACCACTTTTTCCTTCCCTTTATCGGATTTATTTCCCCTTTGCTCTTGAGCTTAATTAAACAAATAAATTGATTTAATCATTTGAGCATCGAAAAGAGGAACATAAGGCACTTAGCCCATATTTATACATTAGACTTTAAAGTCACATACATGTGAAATCATGCATCAACTCAACATATTAACCCACACTCCCCTTTAGCCGATTGTCCTTACCTAGATATAGGCATCAATATGTTTGCCTCTAACCGAATTCATGCAACGCCAATCCATCTCATGTGGCCGAATATGCATGTCTACTTTGAGGCCAAATTATATTCTTAGTACCACATATAAATGACATACATTTTACTAACTAATGCATTACATATTATAACTCAATATGTATCCATCATTTAGTCCATAACTAAACCACCACCATATATAAACATATACTTTGGGGTGATATATATATGTTTCATACCAATACATCATGTGCATATATATATACAAGAGCCGAATCACAAGGCTAATTATAGCCATCTCATATATTTTCATCCCATACCCGAATGCACAAGTACATTATAATAGCTTCCAACTTAATTCATCATAAATTTCCCACTTTTTTTCTTCATGGCCGAATGCTCCTTCTACTTTCACAAAGCATGAATTTCATCATCCAACTTACAAGCTTACAATCTCATGAAGTTTAACCTCATGGTGCCTATCAAACTCTCACTCATTAGCTTCTATCATAAACCTCCAACAACACCAAATAAACATATACTTTGGGGGTCTATGGTAGAACCAAGAAAGGAACTCATAGATATCAAGATGTGAGCAACTACCATTATTCATCTAAGTTTAGCATGAAACACAATCATCACCCTTATTAATCTTTTATAGCCGAAAACCATACTCACCCCCAAAATTGAAATTTCAACATGGTTTACAAAAATCACTTGATAACTCACTCAATATCAACTAAAATTTCAAAAGCTAGTACAAACTTCCTTACCTTAATAGTGATCTAAGATGACTGATTGCTTCACTCCCTTCTTCTTCCTTTCAATTCGGCCAAGAAGAACCAAAAACACAACTTGTTTTTCTTTCTTCCTTAGAACATTCGGCCAAGGGGAAATGAAGAAAGATGGAAACTTTTTTTTTTGTTTTTCCTTCTTACTTTCACGGCAATGGGGAGGGGAAGAAACAATTACACACATCCTTTCCTTTTTCCATTTCTTTATTCCCCATACTTCTTATTATATTTTATCCTACATACCTCACTAGGCCAACATGTTCCCAACATGTTTCCACCCATAGCATGGCCGGCCACTACTTATTAGGGGGGAATTTGACATGCAAGTCCCCCCTTTTTTTCCACATGCACTAATAGGTCCTTACGCATTGACCTATCACATTTTAAAATTTTCTCACATAAGTCCTATTGACTTAATTCACATGCAATCGACTAAATCGAAGCTTGAAATTTTCACACATTCATAGTTACATATTCTAGACAATAAATATCACATTCAAACATTTCGGTGACTCGGTTTAACGGTCCCGAAACCACTTCCCGACTAGGGTCAATTTTGGGCTGTCACAACTCTTCCCCACTTAAGAAATTTTCGTCCCCGAAAATCTTACCGATAAATAGGTTTGGGTATCATTCTTTCATCGAGCTCTCAGTTTCCCAAGTAGCTTCCTCGATCCCGTGTTTGAGCCATAACACCTTCACTAACGGAACCCTTTTGTTCCGCAACTCCTTTACTTCACGAGCTAGGATACGCATCGGTTCTTCTTCATAACTCATATCGGCTTGAATTTCAACCTCTGATGGGCTAATTATGTACGATGGATCAGATCGATAGCGTCGAAGCATCGAAACATGAAAGACGTCGTGAATCTTTTCAAGCTCAGGGGGCAAAATCAATCTATATGCAACCGGACCAACTCGTTCGGAGATTTCGTACGGCCCAATGAATCTCGGGTTCAACTTGCCCTTACGGCCAAACCTGAGTACCTTTTTCCAAGGCGAAACTTTAAGGAACACTTTATCTCCCACCTGATATTCAATGTCCTTTCGTTTCAAATCCGCATACGATTTTTGACGATCTGTGGCTGCTTTCAGACTTTCACGGATTACCTTTACTTTCTGTTCGGCATCCTTAATCAAATCAACTCCGAAAATTTTACTTTCACCGAGCTCGGTCCAAAACAATGGTGTACGGCATTTACGACCGTACAAAGCCTCGTAAGGTGCCATCTTAATACTTGATTGAAAACTATTGTTGTAAGCGAATTCAATCAAAGGTAAATACCGTTCCCATGAACTACTGAACTCGAGGATGCAACATCTCAACATATCCTCAAGTATCTGAATTATCCGCTCGGATTGACCATCGGTTTGGGGGTGAAAAGCAGTGCTTAAATGCAGCTTGGTACCCAAAGCTTCTTGCAATTTCCTCCAAAATCGCGAGGTGAATCTCGGATCTCTATCCGACACGGTAGAATAGGTACCCCGTGTAATCTCACAATCTGAGAAACATACAATTCGGCTAGTTTATCCAATGAAAAATCTGTACGCACGGGGATAAGGTGAGCCGACTTAGTCAGTCTATCAACAACAACCCAAATCGCATCCTTCTTACTTGTTGACCATGGCAGTCCGGACACAGAGTCCATTGTGACTCGATCCCATTTCCACTCGGGTATCATGATCGGCTGAAGTAATCCTGAAGGCACTTGATGTTCCGCTTTCACTTGTTGACATATTAAACATCTCGAAACAAAGTCGGAGATGTCTCGTTTCATACCATGCCACCTAAAACCAACGTTTCAAATCGTTGTACATTTTCGTACTCCCCGGGTGAATTGACATTCGGCTACAATGGGCTTCGTTCAGAATCATCGAAATGAGTTCCGAATTCCTTGGAACACATAAACGACTTCTGAACCTCAAACAATCATCATCATCAATTTGAAACTCCGATTCCTTGTTCGGAGCACACTCAGCCCGTTTTGCAACCAATTCATCATCAACTTTCTGGGCTTCACGAATTTGATGAATCAATAATGGTTTGGCTTTTAATTCAGCTATTAACACATTGTCGGGTAGAACAGACAAGTGCACATTCATCGCTCGTAAAGCAAACAATGATTTTCGGCTTAAGGCGTCCGCAACCATATTAGCCTTTCCCGGGTGGTAATCAATGACAAGCTCGTAATCTTTCAACAACTCAAGCCAACGTCTTTGTCGCAGATTTAAGTCTCTTTGAGTCATCAAATTTTTGAGACTTTTGTGATCCAAAAATACATGGCACTTCTCACCAAATAAGTAATGTCGCCATATTTTTAAAGCAAATACGATGGCAGCTAGTTCAAGATCATGGGTCGGATAATTTTTCTCATGTGGCTTTAATTGTCTCGACGCATAGGCCACCACTCGACCTTCTTGCATCAATACGCAACCCAACCCAAGTAGGGATGCGTCACTATAAATGACAAACTCTTTGCCTGATTCGGGTTGCACTAAAATTGGAGCTTCAGTCAAATAAGTTTTTAGTTGATCAAAACTTTTCTGACATTTCTCCGTCCATTCGAACTTAACATCCTTTTGAAGTAGCTTCGTCATTGGTGTGGCTATCATCGAGAAACCTTTGACAAATCGTCGGTAATAACCGGCGAGTCCCAGGAATTTCCGAACTTCGGTAATATTTCTTGGAGGCTTCCAGTTAAGTATGGCTGAAATTTTGTTCGGGTCAACTCGAATACCCGATGCGGATACCACATGACCCAAGAAGCTAACCTCTCTTAACCAGAACTCACACTTACTGAACTTAGCATATAACTGCTTATCCCGCAAAATTTGCAACACCAGTCTCAGGTGCTCAGCATGTTCGGTCTCATCTCTTGAATAGACCAAGATGTCATCAATGAACACAACTGCAAACCGATCCAAATATGGTCTGAAGATCCGATTCATCAAATCCATAAATACCGCAGGTTATTAGTGAGCCCAAACGGCATCACTAAGAACTCGTAGTGACCATATCTCGTCCTGAAGGCAGTTTTGGGTATGTCCGATTCTCGAATTCGCAACTGATAATAGCCCGATCTCAAATCTATTTTTGAGAACTCTGTGGCTCCCTTCAGTTGGTCGAACAAATCATCGATGCGCGGCAACGGATATTTTTTCTTTATCGTCACTTTATTCAGTTGACGATAGTCAATGCACAACCTCATGGTTCCGTCCTTCTTTTTCACGAACAATACTGGTGCACCCCAGGGTGAGAAACTTGGTCGAGCAAAACCTCTATCCGTCAATTCTTGCAACTGAGCTTTCAACTCTTTTAACTCGGTTGGTGCCATACGATACGGAGCTATCAAAATCGGCGTAGTCCCAGGTACAAGCTCAATACCAAACTCTACCTCCCGAACAGGTGGTAAACCCGGTAATCCTTCAGGAAAAACATCCGGGTATTCACAAACCACCGGCACAGATTCGGGTTTCTTGTCTAATTCTTTGTCATCCAGTACATACGCAAGGTATGCTTCGTACCCTTTTCTTACATATTTCTGGGCCAACATTGCTGATATTACAGCTAGCATCCCCTCCAAGTCCGTAGACTCAACTCGGATTACTTCGTTATTTGCGCACCTCAAATTTCTAGGGGACATTACTTACACACTTTGTCGACAAGCACGTAACGACCCAAGGGATTTGACACCCGAATTACGAACTCAGTAGACTCAATAGGTAAAGTCTTACTGGATGCTAAGGTTTCACATATGTAAGAATGAGTAGAACTGGGGTCAATCAAAGCAATTACATTAGTATCAAAGAGAGTAAAAGTACCAGTAATAACATCAGGCGAAGAAGCATCCTCGCGGGCACGTATAGCATAAGCTCTAGCAGGCGCACGAGCCTCGGATCTGGTCGTAGCATCTCTAGATCCTCTCTGACCACCACCAGCATTGCCCGTATTTCCAGATGGTCTACCTCGAGCAGTGGTAGCACCCGGTTTCCCACTCTGATTTTCATTCTGTTCAGACAACCTCTGGCAATCTTTAATGAAGTGGTCAACTGATCCGCACTTGTAACAGGAGCGGTCAGGGAATCTACAACTCCCCGAATGCCATTTACCGCAATATCGACATTTCGTTCTGTCTCGACGTTCATTCCCAACACTGACGACCGAAGTGCCTCGTGTACCCACAGGGGGTCGATCACGATCTCGTCTAAAAAGGCCCGAAGTGCCTCTCGACCAGCCCACATCATCTCAAAATTTCTTCGATGCCTGTTGAAGAGACTTTCCCGAAGATCTTTTACGAAACTCTCCAGTTCCCTCATCAACTTTTTGTTTTTCTTTTCTAAGCTCTTCGGCTTTACAAGCTCGCTCGACAAGTACTACGAACTCTCGTATTTCAAGAACGCCAACGAACATTTTTATATCTTCATTCAGCCCATCCTCGAAGCGTTTACACATGATAGCCTCGGACGAAACACATTCCCGAGCGTATTTGCTAAGTCTAACAAACTTTCACTCGTAATCAGTAACCGACATGGAACCTTGCTTAAGCTCAAGAAATTCCTTCCGTTTTTTATCAACAAATCTCTGACTGATATACTTTTTCCGAAACTCAATTTGGAAAAACTCCCAAGTTACTTGCTCTCGGGGCACAACAGAAGTCAGAGTACTCCACCAATAGTAGGCAGAATCACGTAGCAAGGAGATAATACACTTTAGGCATTCATCGGGTGTACAAGATAGCTCATCGAGTACCCGGATAGTGTTGTCCAACCAAAATTCAGCTTGCTCGGCATCGTCGCTATCCGTAGCCTTAATTTCAGTAGCCCCCATGTTTTCGGATTCTGTCAACTGGGGGCTTATTTGACCTTATTTGGTCAGTTACCGGAGGTATTGTAGGTGCGGGGGTGGTATTAGTCGGGAATGGAGGTTGTGGAACAGCCGTATTAGTTCGAATGTATTGGTTGAACCAATCATTCATCACGCTATAGAAAGCTTGTCTAGCTTCATCATTCGGGTTACTAGCATTAGGTTGAGAGTCCGCCGGCGCTGTCCCTTGTGCGGGAGCAGGCGCCACACTCTCAAGATCATCAGCTACCTCTCGGTCGGGATCGGGATCCATTACTATAAATTAACACATTTGCAAATGTCAGAAATCACCACACTATCCAATAATCACATAAAATGGCATGTATAGCTAGACCCAACGCATTACGGTAGTCCTAGAATCGACTAAACCATAGCTCTGATACCAATCAAATGTAACACCCCGAACCCGAGACCGACACCGGAGTCGAACCGAAGTGTTAACAGACTTTAAACCCCTTATAAAAAAATTCCCAGACACTGCCAATCTGCGTACTAGTCGCTTTAAAAATCATATCTTGAGTTTCACAACTCGAAAATCAGTTTCGTGATTTTTCCCTGAAACTAGACTCATATGCCCATCTACATATTTTTTTCTAGAATTTTTGGTCGGGCCAATTAGTACAGTTTATTAGTCAAAGTCTCCCATGTTATAGGGATCGACTACCCTGACCTTTGCGCATTACGACTTGGATATCTCCTTGTACAGGGCTCCAATACTGATGCCGTTTGTTTCTATAGAAACTAGACTCATATGCCGGCCACTACTTATTAGGGGGGAATTTGACATGCAAGTCCCCCCTTTTTTTCCACATGCACTAATAGGTCTTTACGCATTGACCTATCACATTTTAAAATTTTCTCACATAAGTCCTATTGACTTAATTCACATGCAATCGACTAAATCGAAGCTTGAAATTTTCACACATTCATAGTTACATATTCTAGACAATAAATATCACATTCAAACATTTCGGTGACTCGGTTTAACGGTCCCGAAACCACTTCCCGACTAGGGTCAATTTTGGGCTGTCACAGTAGAACTCAATGAGGAGTGCTCAGCCATACTCCAAAACAAGCTGCCAACCAAACTGAAAGATCCAGGAAGTTTTACTATCCCTTGCTTAATTGGTAGTCTAAATGTTGAGAAAGCACTAGCTGATTTAGGCGCTAGCATTAATTTGATGCCATATACAATGTTTAAACAACTTGGTCTTGGGAAACCTAAACCTACTAGGATGAGTATTCAATTAGCCGATAGATCTGTTAAATATCCTAGGGGCATTATAGAAGACGTACTTGTGAAAGTAGATAAATTCATATTTCCTGTTGACTTTGTTGTGCTTGACATGGATGAAGATGTGGAAGTGCCCTTAATTTTAGGGCGCCCATTTTTAGCCACTGCTAGGGCTGTAATCGATGTGGGTGATGGTACATTGGTACTTAGAGTAAGTGACGAGGAGATTATATTTAAAATTTATGATGCTATGAAGTTTTCTAGGGAACAGGATGACTCTTGTTATTTTATTGACTCTATTGATCATACTACTCAAGACTCTTTTCAGGAAATTATACAAAAGGACACGACGAAACAGTATCTAGCTCAAGAAGAGGAGACAGATGATGAACCTAATGAGCATTCTTCAAGACGAGTAGAATACGAGGGCATGAAGATAAACGATGAACTTAAGCAAAAACCCTCTATTGAAGAGCCTCCTAAACTGGAACTTAAACAATTACCAAACCACTTGGAATACGCATTCCTTGGAAATAATTCTACATTGCCAGTTATCATTGCTTCTAACTTGCAACCCAAGGAGAAAGAGGAATTAATCCAAGTATTAAAAGAACATAAAAAGGCCATAGCTTGGAAAATTTCTGACATTAAAGGAATCAGCCCTTCTTTTTGCACCCACAAAATTTTGATGGAAGATGAATACAAACCGTGTGTGCAAGCTCAAAGACGACTGAACCCTAACATGAAGGAAGTTGTAAAAGCTGAGGTAATTAAACTTCTAGATGCTGGAATTATTTATCCTATTTCTGACAGTTCTTGGGTAAATCCAGTGCAAGTTGTCCCTAAGAAAGGAGGCATGACGGTTGTGACCAACCAGAAGAATGAATTAATCTCGACAAGGACAGTCACGGGATGGAGAGTTTGCATTGACTATAGAAAACTGAATGATGCCATAAGAAAAGATCACTTCCCCTTGCCATTCATTGACCAAATGTTGGGAAGATTATTCGGGCACATGTCCTACTGCTTTTTAGACGGACTCTCTGGTTACTTCCAAATCTCAATAGCTCCTGAAGATCAAGAAAAGACAACATTCACATGCGCATATGGTACGTTAGCTTATCGTAGAATGCCTTTTGGATTATGTAATGCTGCTGCCACTTTTTAGCATTGTATAATGGCCATCTTCAATGAACTCGTGGAAGATATCATGGAAGTATTTATGGATGATTTATCGGTATTCGGTAACTCTTTCCATCTCTGCCTTAAAATTTTAAAGCGAGTTTTAATAAGATGTGAGGAAACGAACCTTGTGCTTAACTGGGAGAAATGTCACTTCATGGTTCAAGAAGGTATTGTATTAGGGCATAAAATTTCTAGTAAAGGGATTGAGGTGGACAAATCTAAAATAGAAACAATCAAAATATTACCCCCTCCTAGCTCAGTTAAGGCTATTAGAAGTTTTTTAGGACATGATGGTTTTTATAAAAGATTTATTAAGGATTTTTCTAAAATAGCTAATCCTTTGACTAAATTGCTAGAAAAAGATATACCTTTTAATTTCAATCAGGAGTGCTTAGAAGCATTTAATACTTTAAAGGATAAATTAATTAATGCTCCAATTATGATTGACCTAATTGGAATTTACCATTTGAATTAATGTGTGATGGGAGTGACTTTGTAGTAGGTGCAATACTGGGACAACGGAGAGACAGGCATTTTCAACCTATCATCTATTATGCTAGAAAAACTCTGACAGCCGCACAAGAGAATTATACTACTACGGAAAAAGAGTTGCTAGCTATGGTTTTTGCATTTGATAAATTTCGATCATATCTCATATTATCTAAAGTTGTTGTGTACTCTAACCATTTCGCCCTTCGTTACCTTTTAACTAAAACTGATGCAAAACCTCGACTCATTTGATGGATTCTCTTATTGCAGGAATTCGACTTGGAAATTCAGGATAAGAAAGGAGCTAAAAATCTCGCAGTTGATCACCTATCCAGGCTTGAGAACTCCAATGCCAATGAACTAGATGAAGTTGAAATAAATGATTCGTTTCCTGAAGAACAATTTTTCGCTATATCTGACTCCGAGGTACCTTGGTTTACGGATATCGTGAACTTTTTAGCCGCTAACATTATCCCAAAGGGTTAACACACCAGCAAAAGAAGCGATTCTTTAATTATGTGAAAAACTACTTTTGGGACGACCCCTTTCTTTTTCGCAGATGTACAGATCAAGTCATTAGAAGATGCATTACAAGATCCGAAACATGGAAAATTCTGGAACATTGCCACTCAGGGCCAAATGGAGGACACTATAGTGGAACTAAGACTGCCCATAAAATACTTGAATTAGGTTTTTATTGGCCCTCATTATTCAAAGAAACTAACAAGTACGTTACTTCATGTGACAAATGCCAATGGACAGGTAACATATCCAAACGTGATGAAATGCCTCAAAACTATATGCTTTCATGTGAAATATTTGACATTTGGGGTATCGATTTCATGGGCCCATTCCCCAGTTCATATGGGAATAAATACATCTTAGTAGCAGTTGATTATATTTCCAAATGGGTGGAAGCCCAAGCTCTGCCTACTAATGATGCTAGAGTGGTAATACGTTTCCTTAAGAGACTTTTTACGAGATCCGAAACACCTAGAGCAATTATCAATGACAGGGGCACTCATTTTTGTAATAACCAATTTAAAAAAACTCTAAAAAAATATGGAGTTCATCATACAACAGCCACACGATACCATCCTCAAACTAATGGACAAGTTGAAGTGGCAAACCGAAAATCAAACGGATCCTTGAAAAAATAGTAGAATCAAACAAAAAAGATTGGGCAATGAAAGTAGATGATGCTTTATGGGCTTACAGAACTGCTTTTAAGACACCCATAGGAACATTACCTTACAGACTTGTTTATGGAAAAAGTTGTCATTTGCCATTCAAACTAGAGCATAAAGCCTTTTGGGCTATTAAATTTCTAAACCTTGATCCCGAACTTATAGGAAAAAATAGGTTGATGCAGCTGAACGAGCTTGATGAGTGGCGAGCCAATGCATACGAAAAGTCACGCCTGTACAAGGAAGCAACAAAGCGGCGCTATGACACTCGTCTAAAGCAACAAAAACAAATTGAAGTCAGAGATCTTGTCCTCCTATACAACTCAAGACTCAAATTGTTTCCTGGGAAACTTAAATCGCGATGGTCAGGACCTTTCGTAATTCAATTTTTTCTTCCATATGGCACAATAGAGGTAAGTCACCCATCACACGGTACTTTCAAAGTAAATGGAAAACGTCTCAAACTTTATACGGGGAGAATTTTAAAGATGATGAAGATGAGCTACGATTCCACAAACTGCCCTGAATAAATCAACAAGGTAACAGCTGAGCTTTGACTATAAAAAAGTGCTTCTCGGGAGGTAACCCGAGTACTAATGGTTTTAAATTATTTAAATTTCAAGTTTTAAGCATCTAGGTCACTAATAGAGTCTTTGAAGCATAGGTTCCTAACTCCACACGGCCAATCACACGGCCGTGCTTAAGGCCGTGTGACCAACACGGACGGAAACATGGCCTTGAGATACGACCATGCGAAAACAAGTTAAAAGTTATCTTTCCCAACACGGAATGTGATAAGTGGTCGCACGCCCGTGTCTAGCACCCGTGGACGACACTGTCAAAATGACACGGGCGTGCGAAGACCTACACGACCGTGGGAGAAACGAACTACATCACACACGGTCGTGTAACATGACCATGAAGACACACGGCCTATACACACGGGCGTGCCCGAAGGCCGTGTGACGATATCTCACTTCGTGAATAACACGAGCGGGACACGATCCACATGGGCGTGTGAACCGGCCGTGCCACTTGAAAAATTAGATTATTTTTTCTTTTTTTCTTTTATTACTTTTTGAAGATTCTTTTGTTTTTAAACACGACTTATCTTTATGATTACTAACAAATTATTCCCCCAATTCTCATTTTGTCCTTCAGAATCATGTTTGTCCTCCAGCTTTATTTCCAACAACTCGCTCTCGCTAATCCAGGAAATCCATCCATTTTTTAACTCAGGAAGTTTCACTTCTCCCCCTATCTTACGATTACATTTTTTTTCTATCTATCTTTGTACATTGAGGGCAATGTACATCTTAAGTGTGGGGGGTATTCATTTCATTATCAGAAAAATCCCTGAATGACTGCCTTGTTTTCTTAAAAAGCTCTCATATCATATTTAGGATAAATTTTGATTGATTTATGATTTTGATTAATATATCTTGAATTAAAAAATAGGCATTGATGCATTGATTGTTTGAACTTTAAGACATTAGAGAATCAAGCATGATATGTTGATTTTTAAGAATTTAAAATCTTAGGTTCTTTCCCTAAAGTTTAAGTATTACTTTGAGTTGGAATTCACAAGTTTTAAACATCAAAAAGCCATAATTTTTGTGAGATTTTTGAGCCTTTTGAGCATCTATTAATTCTTTCATGCTCACTTTTATTATTGCTTTGAGTGCGTCAATATTGAATTGTTATTCTAGAACTTGTCTGATTATGCATGTCAAGACCACACTATTTGATTTGATATGTGAAGATGATAGGGGCACTAGGATTAACCCACTCATGCCATGAAAAGCCTGCCTCCACGATTAACCTTTAGTAAACCCCTTTGAGCCTACCAAGCCATTCCTTGTATTACCCTCAATATC
Source organism: Gossypium hirsutum (assembly GCF_007990345.1). Taxonomy (NCBI): domain Eukaryota; kingdom Viridiplantae; phylum Streptophyta; class Magnoliopsida; order Malvales; family Malvaceae; genus Gossypium; species Gossypium hirsutum. Next base: position 57,705,389 of record NC_053429.1, on the reverse strand, counting down.
AACCCTTAACCCATTATTGTTGAAATCCCCTAAATTAATTAATCCCTATTTTTGTAGAGATTTGAGTTGAATAAATTGCTTAGCTATGTCTTGTTCTTAATAGTTAGTCTATGTTATTTAACTTGTTCTTAAAAAAAAACTATGTATTCACATTAGTAATTCCATATTCTGAGAATAAGCTCTGTTGTACTCAAGTGATGATTAAATCTTTTTCTAGTTAGGCAATTTTTCAATTCAATCTCGATTCTAACCCTTTCTTTCAGTGTGTGACCACACCCCTTAACCAAGCCTCATTACAACCCTCTAAAGACCTTTTGATTGATGTTTCATCTCAATTTATCAATGGTGGAGATTTGATTTTCATGCAAGACTATGGTAATGACTTTTTATTATTGACTATTGAGTGCTTCATTTATTGTCCTTAAAACACCTCGAGTGATTTTAGTGAATCTTTAGTGAGGATGTGAAACTCTGTGATTTTCCAAATCAAAGGTAATTACTTAAATGAGGAGAGACACCTATGTTTTCAGGAGAAAATGCTCAACTTGGAATGTTTGAACTTTTATGTTCTTTTAGTTGAATTCTCAATGTATGAGTACCTATGAATTATTTTGAGATATTATCGATAGAAATTATAAGTTGAGAAGAATTTATTTTGATTATGATTTGAGAATTTTGCTTGAGGACAAGCAAATTCTTAAGTGTGGGGATATTTGATATACCGTAATTTATACATATTTTTACCCCATGTTTAACACATTTTATGGATAATTTCCTATTAGAATTGGTGAATTCGATGCTCCTAATGCTTTAATTTCATGTTTTATACTTACGAGAGCATAGGAGAGTGAAAGGAACGAGAAACGGGCCAAAACTGGAGAAAATAGGCCAAAGTACGAAATCAACATGGCCTGGACCTCCTCACATGGGTAGACCACACGGCCGTGTCAATTTGGCAGGCTCGAGCACAGCTTGAAGTAATCACACACGGGCATGTCCTTGCCAAGCCCAAGTTGAGTCCAATTCGGAAAAGGTTAATTTTGAGTGCTCTTAGGCATTCCAAAGCATATAAATACACCCTAGAGGAGGAAGAAAAAGGGGGGCATAGAATAAGGAGTAAGAAATTACTTCAAAAAAGCCGATTGATCCATCTCAGAAGTCAAATTCATCATCAAGACTGAAGATTTCTCCTCAATATCCCCTTTAGGAGTTTTGGGTTTTCTTTATGTTTTGTATTCTTTATTATTCTGAGATTTTTTCTTATTTAGTTATGAACTAAAACCCTTAAATACCTAAGGGTAATGAGACCTAAGACGAATCTTGTTATTATTTTTTGAATTGTATGATAAATATTTAACTTGTTCTTAATTATGTGTTCTTAATTCTTGTTTTGATATCCCAGGATACTGATTCAAGATAAGCTCTTATTCAGAGGACGAATAGACCCTGTCTAAGAGTACATTTGTCATAATTAAGCGGAGTTGATTGCTCGCCTAGACATAGGGTGACAAGATTTTGCCAGATTAGGGTGAAACCTAATAAGACGATCCATAGATCGAGTTAATGGAACCCCAGGGTGTTGATTAGAGAAAGGTCTCAATTATTCAATCTAGGGATTAGACGTTATTAGTCTTGAATAGGGATAATAACATAACTTAGGGATCTCTATGGAACAAGTTAAATGAATAAATCGTCCGATTCGAAGCCAGAATAACAAGTACAGTCTAGGTGGACTTTTCCTTAGGTATTGTCTTAATTCAATCGATTTTCCCAAAAGAAATTCCCCAATTCCATTCTCTGTGAATTCTTAGTTTAGATAATTAGTTAGTTAAAATAAAAACCTCTTTATTCTTAGGCTAGATAATAAAAAGACAATTATTACTAGTACTCTTAGTTCCTTTGGGTTCGACAATCCGGTCTTGCTAAAACTATACTACTGGTCAATAGGTACACTTGCCTACATCGCGATAATAGTTAGTTTCAAGAACGATTAATTATAAATATTTAAAACCTATCAATAAATCACGTGGTCAAAACACACAGACAGAGACACGACCGTGTGGAGGGCACGGCCTAGTACACGGGTGTGTGCCTTGGCCGTGTGACATCATGAGCATGCTGACGTCAAAAACAGAATGTCCATGTTTTTGCATATAGGCTAGGACACGGGTGTGTCGTGGCTGCGTGAGGGACACTGGCCAACGACACGTGTGTGTGTCTGGCTGTGTGAAAACCCCTGTAGGTGTGAATTTGAAATTAATTCTACACAGGTGTGGGACACGGGTGTGTCCCAAAGTGCTTAGGCCGTGTGAGCCACACGGGCCATCAGCTCGACCATGTTAAAATGGTCACACGGGTGTGTTGCCCTTCCACACAGGCGTGTTTACTTGTGTTAAGTGACATTTTTCTATAGTTGGAAAAGGGCTCGAAATGGTCCTGAATGATTTACAATGTGTGTTTTAGGCCTCGTAAGCCCATATTCTGGATATGTTGATAATTTTTAAAATTGAACAGAGTTTCGGTAACTCGGAATGAATGAAAGCTTGAGTTTAAAGTTAGGTAATGCCTTGTATTCCGTCACAGTATGGGATATGGGTATGGGGTGTTACAGTGTTCCACCATTGGTAGGCCGAGTCTCGTAGAAGTGACACAACACACTTCATGCACTCCTCAGGTGTGCAAGACGACTCATCGAATACCCTAATTCTATTTTCTAGCCAAAATCTGCCCTCTCTAGGTCATCATCTATATTCGCCCTAAATTCCTCAGCTCCTTTCTTCCTAATTCTATCAATCGGAGGTTTATCCCTTCTTAACATCTCTACCCCTTGGGGCACTATAGGGTTAGGTTGAGGGATTGGAGGGGGTGGCGGAGGTGGAGTGTTCGGATTTGCAGGAACAAACTCTGAATACCAGGCATCCATCATATGGAGGTACGCTTCTCTATCCCCTCTGCCCTGACTCATTGTCATAGGCCCGCTCTCTACTAGCGCGGTCCCTTTAGTGGGAGCGGACACATTACTCTCCACATCATCCATCATTGCTCTGTCGGGATCCATTTACTATATGAAAACACAATTTAGATTCATCAAGAGTCGTCACACTATCATAATGTATTTATGGCATGTATAGCTAGACTTGTACTCACGCTAGGTTAGTCCAAGAATCGACTAAACCATAGCTCTGATACCACTAAATGTAACGCCCCTTACCCGAGTTCGACGTCGGAACAGGATACGAGATGTTACCGGGCTTAAACATATACACACAATCATTTTCAGGTCATAAATTTCGCTTGATTTTTGAAACTTTTAGACTTCCTCTTAACGACCCAAATATAAACCTACAAGGTCCATAGCATGCTTTGGAAATGGTTCGAGAATAAACCAAACACTTTAGAAAATTTTGTAAAATTTCAAAGCAAATAGGGGCACACGCCCATGTGAAAGGGCGAGACACCCGTATGTCTTCTTCACATGGCTATGTTGAAGGCCCGTGGCTCACACAGCCTGAACATATCGGGACATGCCTATGTCCCTAGCCTGTGCGGATTTATTTCTCCTACAGGGGTTTTCACATGGCTTGGCACATTCGTGTCCATAACCAATGTCCCCCACACGGCCATGACAAGCCTGTGTCTCAGCCTATGTACAAAAACCTTGACATTCTATTTCTGACATCAGCAACCCTTTAAAGGCACACGGCCATGGTACACGCTCGTGTACTAGGCCGTGTCCTCTACACAATTGAGACACACGACTGTGTCTCTGCCTGTGTGGTTGCTACTAGGCATTCTGCTTTTCCAAATTTAGTTACAGGGGACACACAGCCTGACTACATGCCCATGGGGCAAACTGTGTGTCGCGGACGGTCTAGACACACACCTTTGTGTCTGCCCATGTGGACAAAAAACAAGGCTATCTACCAAGCCTTTTTGCCACCCTCATTGCACCAACCTACACAACATCAAACATAACCAATTCAAGTATAAACACACATAATCCAAACAGCCACAACCATGAGAATTTTCATCGAATGCATTTAATAATAATCAATATTCGCCAACATTAATTGTAACATCCCAAATTAGGGCCTAGTCGAAAAAGTGGTTTTGGGACTACAAATCCGACATAAGAAAATTTATTTTTATTATATTTTCATTCGACGTTTAGGCACTCAATTTGGTTAAAAGGATTAAATTGTAAAAAGTACAAAAGTTGAGTTCTACATGTTAGAGGTGTCTAATTGTCATGAAATTGTAAATGAGAGGTCCCTAAATGGTAATTAGACCATTGTATAATTTTATGGACAAAAATGGACATGAAATGGCTGAAATAGAATATTATTAAGTTAGAGGCATTTTGGTAATCTAGTAATTAAAATGAATTAAAAACAAAACAAAAGCCAAAATTTCTTGTCCATCTTCTTCCTTGGCTGAATATGACATGAAGAAACCATGGCTAGGATTTTCCAAGCTTCCAAGCTCGATTGTAAGTCCGTTCTTACCTCGTTTTTAATGATTTTTACGTTTTTAAAATCCTCGTAACAAGATCTAGCTATTTCTACCATTTATTTGAGCTACAGTTTGTGTTTAAAAATTTACCCATGAATGATATACATGTATTTTGATGTCTAATGGTAGAATATGAAGGCTCGGTGTGTAATAAACGACTTTTGCTAAGTGATTTTCAGTAAAAATGGTTAAAAGGACTAAATCGTAAAAGTTATAAAAATAGTCATAAAATGGTGATTTAGTGAAAATTAGGGGCTGCCATAGTTATGAAAATGATTCGGCTAGGCTTGAAATGCAAGGAAATTGAATAAAAATCATTTTACGAGTATTGAGGCAAAAGTGTAAATATGTGAAAGTTTAGGGGTCAAATGCAAATTTGTAAAAATATGATTTTTGGACCCATATGAATAATGTGACTAATTAGTAAGCTAAATGTGATATTATAGATCAAGAAAAACAAGATTCGGGTTTAGAACGAGGTTGAACAAGGTTAAGCACAAACTTGAAATAAATATTCGTACTCGGAACCGAGGTAAGTTCATATGTCAATGATAATGCAATGATATTATTGTTCATGCTTGAACTCAAATTGATATGTAAACATTGTGTGATGAATATTTATATAGTTGTGACAAATGCCTAAATATAATTATGTGCAATACCATGTTTATTTCATGGACTAATGTCCAAATAAACATGAAAATGTGTTGAATTGAATGTACATTGCATGATCAGCTATGTTTATTGGTATACTTGGTGAAAAGAGAAAATCTCGATTGAAAATAAAGGGATATCTGATAGATACACTATTCTTACATGATACGAGATCTTGCATGTGTTCCAGAAAAGGATTAGCTCGGACGGGTAATCCGCTGATCTCAGTATAGAAAGGATCTAGCCCAGACGGGTGTTCTTTGAGTGATCGAGCCTCCCGAAGAATATGTGTGCATTATGGATTTAGCTCGGATGGGTAATCCAATTAGGGTTTGAATTTAGCTTGGACTAGTAATTCAAATCCGAGATCATTAAGAGTGTTTGTCACTACAAGGGATTTAGCCTGGACTGGTAATCTCGACATCACTTTATGAGTTTATATTACAGGGGATTTAGCCTGGACTGGTAATCCCACCGTAAGATGTGAGGTTTGCGAGAGTGCTGGCCTAAAAATGATCACTTGTATGACTTGACGGTAAATGAGCTATCCATCGAGATTTTTTGAGAAATTTAACGGGTATTATAATGAATAATGCGATGAAAGTACCGAGATGGGTGTGGTGATAAAGGTAAAGTTAATTGATATGCTACGGATATGTACAGGTACATAGATTATACTCATAAGTGATGCTTTATTGAAATGTGATAAATGATGAGTAAGAAAATTCATGCATATGTATACATGATAAACAAGTAAAAAGGTTTGAAAGATAAACCATCCTTATGCTTATGATTATGAATTGTGTTGTAATATCATGTTAACTTACATTGTGTAATAAGATATGGGTTTCATGAAATGATGAGTCCACGATCAATGAGCTTATGATAGTTACTATGAATTTGCACTTGGGAAAATCATTATAAATTGTACAAAAATAATTATGAGTTAGGAATTATATGACTGAAATCCGTAATGAGTCTAATTTCAGGAGAAAGAGACAAGAACATTATCCTAGTCTCGTACTATGAGATAAACAAATTTTAGTGAAGAAATGTTGAAGCTATCAAACAACAAAACAAAGGAGACTTTGAATAATAAACTGTACTTATTGGCTAAACCAAAAATTCTAGAAATTTTATTGTAAGAAGATAAATAAGTCTAGTTTTAGGGAAAATTAACAGATTTTAATTTTGAGTTCTATAGCTCCAGATATAAGTAAATTAGTAACTATGACTCGAGAAAACAGCTTAACTAAAATACGAGTAAAAGTGTCATTATGGTTAATTGCCTAAGGAAACATGTTGTCATAATGGTTATTATTTTCAGATGGACTTACTAAGCTTAAGCTTACTCCCTCCTCTCCATTTCTTTAGTGTTGTCAGGTCAGCTTGGGGTTGGAGATCGTCGGAGGCAGCATCACACTATCAAGCTATCAACTCCAGAGTATTGTCATACGTGTATTAAACACTTTCAAGTGAGTGGCATGTATAAGGACTAGTTTCTTTATATTAGATGTTGTTATGATTAGCCAAATATATCAGCTTATAATGATCTATTGTATATAGCCATGAGATGTGGCTTATTATGGTTCTGGCTTGTAAGCCTGATTATTCCTACTATGGGTTAATGCATGTCGTGTAATTATAATTGGCTTCTATGAATAATTAGTTTAACACATGTATATGATGAATGCCCTAGAACCATTTGAGGTGGTCGTGGCCATGGAATGAATATGTGGCTTGGTAGTAAGTTGATAATGATTAAACATGGACAATTTTAGAATGTGTAGAGATTAAGTGCTGGGTAATAAACACTTGTAAGGCAATATGCAAATTATTTAATTGAATCTTTCTCAAGGTCGATTAATCATTAAATTGATGCTATAATTTGGGTCCATGATGTGTAAAGTATGGGAAAAAATTAAGGACAACATAAGGCTGGAAAAATAGCCTAAGTGTTGGCCACACGGGTAGAGACACGGCCATGTGTCTTAGCCATGTGGAGGACACTACTCAACCCACACGGGCGTGTGACTTTCCAAAGCAAGAAAATTGGTTAAGTTGCCCAAAGATTTTCAAAGTTCTCGGTTTAGTCCCGAACCACCCCAATGTATGTTATAGGTTTCGAAGGCCTGTATAAGGGACAATATGCATGTGTTTGAGATGTTTTAATTTTGGGCAAAACTTTTGTGGCTCGGTTTTGCATGTTGTGAATGTTTAAGTCCGGTAACGCCTCAAACCCTATCCCGGCGTCGAATACGGGTAAGGGGTGTTACATTAATAGCCTATACAAAATGAATAACACATCCATAAGAGCCAAAACTTGTGGCTAAACTAACATGACACTAAACAAAAAGACCAAGTCCCTATACATGCCACACTCAAAACATTTAAACTAACTATACCAAAAGCTTCAAGTGATAGTGTGATCGATGCCTCCGACGTCCCATGATTCCCGATGCTAGCTTGGTGGCACTATATTGAAATGGAAACGAGAAGGAGTAAGCATAAAGCTTAGTAAGTTGCATATAAATAAGTAACAATACCAACCGTGCATATTTAAACAGATAGCATATTATTAATCAACACAACATTCTTGAGTGAACAAAGGTAAATATCACTACATGCTTATATATCACAAGTATAAGTCACATATTACAAAATCGTCCCAAAATCATTTTCATAGCTAGAACTTATTCATATCATTCTTACCATTAAGCCATCTTAACTAGACTCATCTCTCTTAAGTTTCGAATAAGAACCTGTACCACTTACAACATGATTATATCATTCTATATCTTTATCATAAGCTTTAAAATAACCTGTGAAACCATTTGGAATGCTAAAGAATATCTGATAAGCCTCACACAAGAGGGTAAATTACCATTCCATGTCCTAGACATGGTCTTACACTAGCTCACATGTCGAGGCCAATGCCATGTCCCAGACATGGTCTTACACTAGCTCTTGTCTCAATGTCGATGCCATGTCCCAGACATGGTCTTACTCTAGCTCTCGTAACATTGTCGATGCCATGTTCCAAACATGGTCTTACACTGGCTCTCATAATGTGGCTGATGCCATGTCCCAGACATAGTCTTACACTGGCTCTCATAACATTGCCAATGCCATGTCCCAAACATGGTCTTACACTGGCCCTCATAATATGGTCGTTGCCATGTCCTAGACATGGTCTTACACTAGCACACATATCACCCAAATGTAATGGCATGGATATCCAATCTATTCTTAGGTTCAATCGGGAATTTACCATATTGATTTTTTCATGCATTATTCATAAGCATATTCAACCATATTATGCAAAATCAATCATTCAACACATAATAACGATAAAGTTTCCTTACTTACGTACAACCTACCTAAGTATACGAAAGCGAGCGACTAGTCGATTTTTAATCCACTAGCTTGGTTTTCCCCCGGTCTAGGTCCAGATTTTGTATTTCTTAATCTATAATGATAAAATTTACTAGTTTAATCATCACATTAATCAATGAAATTTCATAATTCATATTTTGGCAAAATGACCATTTTGCCCTTAGACTTTCACAAAATTTACTATTTTATCCCTAGGCTCGTAAATCAATTTTTAACAAATTTTCTCACTAATCAAGCCTAGCTGAATTTTTTTTGTACTAGAAGCAGCCCAAAATTCCAATTGTTACTCATACTTATCACTCATTTTGTCATTTTTACAAAATTGTTCATTTTAGGTGTTTTCATGAAAATCCTTTCACAAAAGTTGTTTGTTTAACAACCATGATTCATTTTCTTCCATAAAATTTTAGAAATCAACATGATTACTATCATGGAAAAACCCTAGACTCTCAACCATTTTGCAAAATAGTCCTCCTATTAGTTAGCTTAAGCTACAAGGGCCCCAAAACTAAAAAATCATCAAGAAAGACCTTCAAAATCACTTACTTGCATCAGTCTAAAGTTGCTGAAAATTTCAAGCTCCCATGGCCTTTTTTCTTGAAGAAAATCGACGGAGAAGAGAAGAAATGAAAAAAAGATGATAGCTTTTCCGTATTTTATTATATTCTAGTCAAATTAGTCACCAGATTTCACCTAATTTTGACTTTACAATTCCTTTGTCCCTATGTTCAAGAACTAACAAATTTATGGTCTATTTACTCAATAAAGACCTCTAATTTAACGTTCCATAGATAATTGACACCTTTAGCTAATGAAATAAAACTTTTGTCCCTTATGCAATGTAGTGCTTTTTCAAAATTAAGTAAGCAATCGCTAAAATTATTTTACCAAAATTTTTATGCACTCATATAATCATGCTATAACACATAAAATAATATTAAAAATAATTTCTCCAGCATCAGGTTAGTGGTTCCGAAACCACTGTTCTGACTAGGCCCAGAATCGAGCTGTTACACTCTTCTCTAGACTTTTGAATTTTGCCACATAATAAGCAGTCATTAGATCAGAAAGTTGAGAATTGCTCTCAAATTCATCAAAATTAGCTCAGTGTGAAGACAACCTTTATCTATAAAAGAAATGAAATCACTTTATGTTAGGAGACATCACACTATCTCATGTTATAAAATGGCATGTATTTCTAGACTCCACACATGTTACGTTCAGTTTGAAAATCCACAAAATCATGCTTTGATACCACTAAATGTAACCCCTTAACCCGTTTCCATTCTCAGACTAGGGTTACAGAGCGTTATCATACAAATCGAAACAAATAACTTCAAATAAGATTAATAATGCTATTTAATATTAATTATTCTAATCTCATACAAATCTAACAAACATACACATTTGGCCCTTAATTTGAACTTTTGAGGCCCTAAAAATAGTTTGGGATCAAAATGAGACTAATTTGAAACAATTCAAAAAGTTTAGGGCAAATTTCATGATTACCTAAAAATAGGGACACACGGCCGTATGAAACACCCCAGATTCTGTATCTTTTGAAATTGGGACACACGACCATGTCCCAACCCGTGTCTCAGCCTGTGTGGGAACTACACTTGTATAATTTTACAACACGTTCAGGGTAAACGCCCGTGTGGTTGCCCGTGTGTGTCACACGGCTGTGTGACATACCGTGTCTCAGGTCGTGTGCACCTAAATGTACCTTAAAACTCAAGTTTACCAAATATGCTTACTTGAGACACAAACCTATCATTTACCAATTAATTTACTTACTCAAAACACACATAAACAAGAAAAAAATGTGCTAGAGACACACATAAATCATACAATTCAAAAGCTTATCCAACGTACCCTCATTAGTACCACAATTAAACATGTAAACAATTCAACCTCAGTGTCATGGATTCATATTTCATACATATATCACATAACTACCATTCAACCGTTTCATTCACACTTCAATATATCAAAAAGTTACCTAATCACAAAACATTCACTAAAAACCAAAACATGTATTACACACAGACTCCATTTAGTTACTTTATTCTCAATTAATACCACCTAGTCATACTTCTTTAGAAGACACACATAAAAGACCAAATTCGTCTATCAACACAAACATATACTAACTAATTCCAAAACATAAATATATGCAAGTAAGTTTAAGCATAGGCTCAAAATATATCAAATTAACATACAACCCTATACATGCCATTTATAACTATTAGGCCGACTTATTCAAAAGCTACCAAAATAGTCAATGGATAGTGTGATTGCGCTCCGACAAAGATTCCAACCAATCAAGCTTTCTGATGACCTACAGAAATAGAGAAATCAACTAGGTAAGCAACTAATGGTTAGTAAGTTCATATAATGGAACTTGAACTTGCCAAGTGTAATAATTAAACAACTATAAATGATTCCATTTAGCCATAGTCCAAATTTGATATTCTTATACGCAACACCTCACAAGATTAGTAGTGAAGTAATGCACATATAAATTTAACCAAATAAGGCATATAATCTCTCAAGTTTTTCAAATCAACAGTTACTTTCATCATATACTATGTAGTTTCATTTTCATTACCTTTCATAGCTCAAATTTCATATATCATACATAATATATCATAGTAAATCATGACATATACCTAATAAGCATTTAGGTTTTATATATCATCCATCACATATATATATCCATTTCACATTCTACACATTTGAGTCCACATAGTTAGTAGATAATAAGTAAACATAATCTAAATTAAGAAATAAATTTCATCCTTTTCATTGCATATGTGCATATCTATCTTTCTATTTCTTATGAACATTAGTACATTAAGTTTTTATATATGTCTTTCCATTAATCTTTACTTACCCATTGAATCAAATGAAATAACATCCAATACTTGGAAATTACTCATATTACAATTTAATTCTCTAAACACACCATAACATCACGATTTAACATATTTATAGACATATAAAGTATACATAATCACACCAAGGCATTAACATTTAGTATCAAAGTATACTAATCAAAAGTGTAACTTGTATACAATACATACCTCACTTGAACTGTGTTACCTGAATAGCAAATGATCAAAGAGTGCCATGGTGTCTTTCAACCATGGTGTTATTTATTCTCGTCTTAATGCCATAGTGTCTTTCAACCATGGTCTTATTCATTTCCATCGTGTTCCCATAGTGGCTTTCAACTATGGTCTTATTTCTTTGATTCGTGATGCCATAACGTCTTTCAGCTATGGTCTTACTTGACAGAATCGTGATGCCATAACGTCTTTCAGCTATGTCTTAGTCGATATAATTTTGATGCCATAATTTCTTTCAGCTATGGTCTTACTCGATAGAATTTTGATGTCATAACGTCTTTTAGCTATAGTCTTACTCGTTTATTGTATGGTGGCATAGTGCCTTTCAACCATGGTCTTATTTATTTCCTTCAAACCAACAAACTTGGTTCATATATAAATAATTAGTTATTAAACAATCAAAACAACAACTAATTTATTTAATCAAGTTACGAACTTACCTAGACTAAATTGTAATAGTTGTAGAAGTTTAGGGACAATTTTACAATTTTCCCTTTTTCACATAAGTCAACAAGGTCTTGATCTAAATTGTAAAATTTTCCCTTTAATAGCTTATATTCATATGCCAATTAATTTTTTATTTTATACCCCTTTATTTTTTAAAATTACATAATTGCCCCCAACTTTTACAACTATTGCAATTTAGTCCCTTAACTCAAAAATCATCAAATTAACCAAATTTCAAGTTCAAAATTTACAGCCAAATAATCTAGGCCCTTGAACAATCCCAATTACCTTTAGTTCACCATCAAACCTTGAAATTTTAGCATTTTAACAATTTAATCTTTAAATAAAAAAACTAATAAAATTTACTTCACATAACAACCAAATACCATAACCAAAGCTTCAAACACATAATTATTAGAAAAAAACACCAAGATTCATCGATGGAAACTTCTAAAATTTTTAACAGATTCAAAAATAAAGGTATGGGTTAGCTGGACCTAGCTGTAACGATCTCAAAAACATAAAAATCACTAAAAATGAGAGAAAAATACATGCCATGTAGTTGATTTTAGGCATCACCGAAACTTTGGTGTTCTTGAATCATGGCTTTCGATGAAGAAAGGTTGAAGAAAGTGAATAAAAAATAATCAAATGGCCATTTGTCTTATTTTTGTTTTAATTACCTTTTTTTTACATTATTAACATATAAAATAACTTATAATTTTTTTACGTAAACCATTAATAAACCATCCAACATAAATGAATATGGCTTATTTGCCAAATAAAAGCATCCAACAAGTTATTTAAACCCATTTAGACCTAATAACTTAATAGCGATTAACTTATGCGACTTTTACGATTTAGTCATTTTTCTTTAATTAACCATTTAAACATTAAAATTTATTAACCATATTTTAATACGACCTTAATAACACTCTGTAAATATTTATGGGCTCAGTTTATAGAATGGGGTCTCGAAACCTCCTTTGTTAAAACCACTTGACTTTATGAATTGACGACTTGAACATAATTATCCGTTCAAATAACATAAATTATCATTATAAAAATTTATTAAAATACTATTATTGACTCGTAAATATTAAATAATAATATTTAAAAATACACTCGTCAGATTTGTAGCCCCGAAACTATTGTTTTCGACACCATTGATAAATGAGCTGGTACAAAAGGTACCTAAGGCTCTTGTGCTCCATGTAAATGATACACTTCTCACCATACAGATACTGTCTTCAAATCTCAAAGGCAAATACTACAGTTTTCAACTGAAGGTCGTGAGTCAGGTAGTTACACTAGTGCGGTTTAAGCTATCTCGATGCATAGGCCACAACTTTACCATCTTGCATTAGCACACGACCAAGACTGATATGAGACACATCACTATAATAACCAACTACACTAAGGAAACTCCTAATCTTACAAACATTCTTAGGATACTTCCAATCACGAAAAGTGTCAACATTCTTCAAATCAACACGGATACCCTCATTCGATAGCACATGACCCAAAAACATCACTTCTTAGAGCCAGAATTCACACTTGCTTAGCTTAGCATAAAGCTTCTTCTAACGGAGGATCTACGAAACAACCCTAAAATGTTCATCGTGCTCAGATTCAAACTAAGAGTTGATCAATATCTCATCGATGAAGACCACAATAAACTAATCAAGCTAAGGTTGAAATGCCTAATTCATTAAGTACATAAAAACAACCAGGGCATTTGTAAGACCAAAGGGCATTGATCGGTTGTTTAATGTCACAGTAATAATATGCAAGTGTACACTGTCGATGCAAGTATAGTAGACAAATATGTGTCGATTGGATATCGATCCCATGAGGATGGTTGTCTTTTTTCTATCAATGTCAATGCAATAAATAGATAGAAACAAAATAAATTGTGAGAGTATTTGTCGAAGTAATAACTTGAAAACAATAACATAAGCTATGATAATGATAAACTGGGATCCCTAATGTGAATATTCAACAAAATACTAAGTGCTCACAAGGTATAAAAAGATAGGTGATTGTCGATGCATTAAATTGCAATGAATATCTTACCAAACTTAACTTCTATATTTAATCTAAGACTTAAACATGCACATTAACCACAGCTTCCGATGATGGCAATGGAACACTATTAAGAACAAGTGGATTAAATTTCTCTAATCCTTAAGCAACTTCCTTTTTCATGCTTGTTAGCTTGAATTGTCCCTGTACTTTCAAGTGTCAATGACCGCAATAACACTTCCATGCTAAAAAATTTAAACCCAAAGATTAAGTAGAAGAAGCAAGATTGAATAAAAGAACATTTAACCTAAAAATCATGTGTACTTCTGTACAAACATGAAATAAAAAGTAATCACCATCATTTAGAAAAAAAAATATAAAAGAAACAAGTGGAGAATACTATTCCTAGACAATCTCAACTTGAATCTCTCCATTCCCTCTTGTGTCGCACTCAAGGCTCCTCGTCATGAGCTTATTTGTGTCCCTTTCACGTCGGTTCACCCGTAGGAGACTTAAGCCGCCACAGCTAAAAAGCTTCAAAAGATAGGTTGAAGAAGAAAATACCCCTCAAAAAGCCTTTCTTTTTTCCTTTTCACATGAATATTAATATTTATCCAAATAGCACAGGTGTCCTTTCATCAGAATCATGCTGCCTCTATACGTACAAGTTGGTTGTACTAGACTGGATAGCTCACACATATTTGTTCTTATCTAGATAGTTGTCACGTGCGGCGATAATTCTGCGCGTAATCTGGAAATACTCATGTAGCGACATCAATACCAAAACATGACAAAATTAAGGATAAATAGGCTAAGATCCATTGAGTTATAAAAGGCAACTTACTGAACTAGAAATGCTAAAATATGTGATAAAGATAACTAAATTGGGATAAATTAACCAATAAGTAGGGAGAAAACATATGTTCTTTCTAGTACTGTGACAGCCCTAATTCGACCCTAGTCGGAATGTGGTTTCGGGACCACAAAACCGAGTCATAAAATTTAGTTAAAATTTTATTTGCATATCTTATATGTGTGATAGTACTTGTACAACAATTTGATGTTTTAATTTTATATTAGGAATGTGAATTTTGCTTGAAAGGATCTAGTTGAAAGACTTGGAAAATTATGATAGGTAAATAAGTAAGGACCAAATAGTATTAAAGTGGGAAAGTGTTGTCCTTGCATGTCAAATTAGCCAAACTAAAGCATAGTGGCCGGCCATGCTATGGGTGGAAACATGTCTCCAACATGTTATGCTAGTGATGTATGTTAAGAAAAATAAAATAATGAGCATGGTGATTAAATAATGAAAGGAAGGGTGATGAAAAAAAAAATAATATGGTCTCATCCATACCCCCTTGTTGCCGTGAATTGAAGAAAGAAAACAAAAAAAAAGTGTTCATTCTTGAACATCTTTGGCCGAATAGAGGAAAGAAAGGAAGGGGAAAAGCTTGAGAAAATCGGCTATGGTGGTTTGCTAGACTAAGGTATGTTTGATGTTGTCCTTGAGATGCATGCATGTTTTAGTAATTGACTTGAGTTCTAAATAGCCCATGTTCAAATCTTGAATCTTGTTGGTAACATGAGCAATCGGTCATGAGTAAGTGTTCAAGAAATGGTTGTTGTTCATGTTATTTGGATGAGAAATGGTGAGTTTTGTTGTTTCATGTTAAAGTTAGGTGAATGATGATAGAGGAGTGTTTGAACTATAAAAAGAATCGGCTACCTTGTTATGAGCTAGGGCCGAATGTGAGTTTGGTTGTGTTTGAATATTACATGCTTGGTAGAATGGTGGATGAAGGTGCCGAATGTATGTTGGATTGATAGAGTCTCCAAATTGATTTTATGTGTGTATGCATGACCGAATATACGTGGTCACATGAGTAAGGAAATGAGTTATTTGATATGTGGTAAAAGTTAAGTACTAAATCAAACGTTGCTAAAATTGCCATTTCTTTAGCCGAATATGTGTTTGATCAATGAAGGAATTGTTGAAGAATATAGGTGAACTTGGTGAGAGTATTCGGCTTAGTGTATAAATGATATAAAGATTTTAGGAAATTGTTTTGGTTAGGTGTATGTATGATTAAGTATATTCGGCAATATACTTAAAGTGGGTACATGATATTACATTATAATTATTGAGCTTAAGTATATGGATATGTGTATATGTGGTCATATAATGACATTTTGGTTTGAAAATTTAATGATATGTGATTGCCGAATGTGATAAATAAATTCATGTTATTGGGTTAAATATTGAATACTCTTATTTGTATTATTTAAGCTCAAGAACCTAAAGGAGAGGCGTCCAACAAGGGGAAATCGAAGGTCATCGAGTAGCCGACTCGGAATTATTTTACCCAACATAAAGTAAGTCATTAAGCATATAGTTGGTATTAATTCAAATGGTCATAACGTCTATGTAATGATGCTGAATGGAATGAATAAATATATATGCATGTACGTATTTGATGATGAAACTGTTGAATGAAAAGAAAAGAGGTGAGATGTATTGAGTTGTTGATCTCGGCACTAAATGTGCGGGTATAAACAAGTATGACCATGAGATTGGCGCTAAGAGTGCGGGTTTAAATGGTGCAGCACTAAGTGTGCGAATTGACTATGTAGCACTAAGTGTGCGAGTTTGATTATGTAGCACTAAGTGTGCGAGTTTGACTATGTAGCACTAAGTGTGCGAGTTTGATTATGTAGCACTAGGTGTTCGAGCTGATTATATAGCACTGAGTGTGCGGACTTAATATGTTCTTGAATCATTATGGACACTAAGTGTGCGACACTATTGAGTCGATCACGGACAGCGGATCGGGTAAGTATCTTGAGCTCATGGCTAATAGGTGCTATGTCTATATTTGGAGTTGAGCTTGGTAAGTTTGAACCCATGTGACGAATATACTTGAAGTCACGTACATAAGATTTATCGTGGAATGGGTGAAAGGCCGTTTAGTTGTATGATTGTAACGAAAATAAAATGATTTATGAAAATGCCTCGAATATCCTATTGATGAGTATATGGAATGTGAATGCATGATTTGGTATGAGATTGAACCGATAGGTCGGAGGAACTATGGTATGGTTCGGTATGGATGGAGTAACTAGCCTCGTTCCATTTTGTTTCCTCTTGTGATAATGTTATTAATGGATGGTAGTGTATTGCTTATGACTTACTGAGTTATAAACTCACTCGGTGTTTCCTTGTCACCCATACTAGGTTTCTTGGACTCGTCTCTTTTTGCGTGGTCGGGCCGTCATCGAAGTCATCACACCGGATAGCAAGTTTTGGTACTTTCTTCTTAGTTGGCTTAGGAGAACATTTCGGCATGTATAGGCTGTTATGTTGTGTTTGAACTTTGGTATGTAATCTTTTAGCCATGCGAAAATGGCATGAATGTTCGGTTGGGTTTGGATTCATACGTTAGGTCGCAAATCTTGATAATTCGACCTTTTTATGCCATACGTCATGGTTGATTATTTTGGTGTTAAAATTCATGATATGGCAATAGTGTAGTAGGGGGAGTTTGACAATGATTAGCCTTTGGCATGGTTAGTCATGATCATAATTTGTGATATGCATGATGAATTATTAGTTAGATCAAGGAGTAAACACGAAGTGGGCATAGTTGCTTTCGTAACAGATGCTGGCAGCAGCAGTGACATGAGATTGAAAAATCACTAAAAATAGTAGGAGTGGAATTAATTGATGAATAAATTATGTAATCGAAGTTCGATGAGTCTATTTTCATATAGAAGTAACGAAAAGATCATATGGACAGTATGTTAAGAGATATTCAGGTTCTCGTGAGACAGGGCCAGAACGGTTTCTGGATTCCCTGTTCCGACTTTGGAGATTTATTATAAATTAACCAGTGATAATTAGGAGTCATGCCATATATGTACAGATTCCTATCTGAGTATAATTTCTATAGAAACAAACGACATCAGTATTGAAGCTCTGTGCAGGGAGATATCCAATTCGTAATGCACAAGGGTCAGTGTAGTCGATCCCTGTAACATGGGAGACTTTGACTAATAAACTGTACTAATTGGCCCGACCAAAAAAATTCTAGAAAAAAATATTTAGATGGGAATATGAGTCTAGTTTCAGGGAAAATTCACAGAACTGGATTTCGAGTTCCAGAGCTCAAGATATGATTTTTAAAGCGACTAGTACGCAGATTGACAGCTTGTCTGGAAAAATTTTAATAAGTGGTTTGAAGTCTGTTAACACCTCGTGTTCGACTCCGGCGACGGTCTCGGGTTCGGGGTGTTACAAGTACTATCACACACCACCAAACTTGAGTTTTTCATTGGCCAACCTCCTGGAGAGAACGATGTGCATGGACCAGGTGAGTAGGGATTTAGCTCCGTGGATCGCTCGTCAGGCCTGATAGATGGTGGTATCACACCCTTCTCAAAGAAACCGTACGTGACACTTTCGGTCAAGTAAAAACAAAAACTAAAAAGGCTACACAAGAATTCGCTAAGGCAAATGATCATGCTAGCAACTTGAATCACTTAAATTCCCAATGAATGTGTCACACTCAGATGATAGAATATTGCATCGACAACACATAAGTTGAATGAATAAGATTGCAAATTCATCAAAACCAGCATCATGCTTCAAATCCTAAATTCTATCTACCAATACAACACTTATTGTACAATACTAAGTATCTATGATGATCATAAATATGTTCTTTTTTTTCATTTTTTTTTTGTGAATAAGGGATATCGATGCATTACTGTACCCTTGTTCCTGAGAAGAAACAACGGAGTGCAACAAGCCCCCAGGGAGTACGTAATTGGACTGACACACACTCATACAGCGACAGCCTTTGGCCAGATTCATTTTCTAGTGATTGCATTCTTTAGCATTTCACAATACACCTACTTTGGAGTGTCTCTTATTCATAACTATATATATATAAGCAGCTGTAAAAGGTAGATTGATTCAAGATTCAAGGAATGCTACTAGTCATCCATTACTAATGCAACCTAAATCATTCATCAAATAATTGAAGAGACAACATTCAGTCAAATTTATCCAACTCATTTATTGATAGTTGACATAATTCAAGAATTAAGCATCAAATGTAACAAAAATTTTCAAACACATATGCATTAACCACAAATAAACCTTGAATGCTTCATTAAACTTATATTTCTTTTTGAAATGTGGGTGTATTTCCAAACCTCATATGCATTCCCCCAAACTTAAAGTTTGCATTGTCCTCAATGCACTAAAATTAAAATGCAATGACAATAGAAATGCAACGACAATGTGCGCTAATAGAATAAAAATTGCAGCTATGTGCAATGCATGAACACAACAACTGAAAAAAATTGAAAATAAACTAACTCAATTTTCCTCAACCACAGATGTGGCTGCATGATGTTTCTTCTTCCTCCCCTTTTTCTCCTCATTGTGCTTTTTATTTTTGGACCACTTTCTCTTCTTGTCTTTGGGCTTCTCACGGTCCTCGGATCACTCCTCAGGTTCTAGCTCTACCCCGGCATCATCGGTTGCTTCCTTTGCAGCTTCCACCGGTTTAGCTCCATCTCGCTCCAAATTATCAGTAGTTGCACCCACGAACTCGCGTGCAATGATAGTACAACAGTACAATAGTATGAACTGCATTGACAATAAAGCCCAACTGTGTCGACAATGGTATCTAATTATTCTGAGAAAAAAGGGAAGTAAAACAAACTTGAACAAAAACAAAAAATAAAATAAAATCACATAATGATAAATTCAAAAAAAAACATTTTTCGACCAATTTAATTGTCTCTTCCTGATTTTGATTAATATTCCTAAAATAGTGTTTCAATAGCTGTCCATTCACTTTGAACTGGAGTCCATCATGTAAGTCTCTAATTGTGATTGCACGATGAGGAAATACCTCGACAACTTCGAAAGGTCCAGACCACCATGAGCACAATTTAACCAGGTGCAATTTCAGTCTAGAATTGAATAATAAAACTTGTTGACCCGTGATCAAAATCATTCCCATAGATTGATAAGTCATCTATAAAAACCTCTAAAGAATATTCAATCATATTAGAGAGTATTGCCATCATGCACCTTTAAAATGTGGTTGGTGTATTGCAAAGATCGAAAGGCATACGGGAAAAAGCAAAAGTACCAAAGGGACAGGTGAAAGTTGTTTTCTTCTGATCCTCTAGTGCAATAGCAATTTGATTATACCCATAATAGCCGTCTAAGAAGCAATAATAGGCTCTTCTAGCAATCCTATCCAACATTTGGTCAATGAAAGGAAGTGGGAAGTGGTCCTTCCTTATGGCAGCATTAAGTTAGCGATAATCCATACAAATTTTCCATCCCATAAGTGTAACATCCCGAATTAGGGCCTAGTCGGAATAGTGGTTTTGAGACCACAAATCTGAGATAGAAATAATTATTATATGATTCTTATGAGGTTTATGTTATGAATGCATACTTATGTGAAAGTTTCATGAAGAAATTCTATGCATAAAATGTCTAATTGAATTTTAGGGACCAAATTGAATAAGATGCAAAACTTGCATTCTAGAAGCTCTGCTGACATTTTTCTGACCATTTAAACTTGACATCTTTTTGAAGTAGTCTCATTATAGGAGTAGCTATCATAGAGAACCTTTTCACGAACCGTCTGTAATATTATGCTAGACCCAAAAAGCTTCTAACTTCAGTTACACTCCTTGGTGGCTTCCATTTGACAGTAGCAAAAATCTTACTGGGATCAGCTCGTATACCATCTCCTGAAACAATGTGGCCTAAGAACCCAACCTCTCGAAGCCAAAACTTGCTTTTACTAAACTTGGCATACAACTGTTTGTCCCTCAAAGTTTGCAAAACTGTTCTCAGGTGTTCGGCATGCTCTGCCTCATCTCTAGAATAAATCATGATATCATTGATAAACACCACAATAAACTTATCAAAATATGGTCAAAAAATTAGGTTCATTAAATCCATAAACACGACAGGAGCATTCATTAATCCAAATGGCATAACTTGAAACTCGTAGTGGCCATACCTTGTTCTAAAGGCAGTCCTAGGCACATCAAACTCTTTAACGCATAACTGGTAATATCCGGAGCTCAAATCTATCCTAGAGAACCATGTTGCTCCTTTCAGCTGGTCAAATAAGTCATCAATCCTTGGAAGAGGATACTTATTTTCGATTTTCACCTTATTGAGTTGCCGATAGTCAATGCATAATCTCATGGAACCATCCTTCTTTTTCATGAATAATACGGGAGCACCCCACGACCAAAAACTTGGTCTCACAAAACCATTGTCGGTCAACTCTTCCAATTGTAACTTCAATTCTTTCAGCTGAGTCGGGGCCATCCTATATGGAGCAATAGAGATAGGTGCCGTCCCTGGCATTAGCTCAATACCGAATTCAACTTCTCTAACTGAAGGCAAACCTGGCAATTCTTCTAGAAATACATCCGCATACTCCCACACAACCGGAACTGATTCAATTTTCAATTTGAATTCCTTTGTATTCAATATATATGCCAAATAAGCTTCATACCCTTTTCTCATGTATTTCTGAGCAATCATTGAAGAGATCATCATTAGCGACTTATCTGCATCATCTAATTCAACCCTAAGAATATCACCGTTCTCACATTTCAATTCCATAACTTTTTATCTACAATTCACTATAGCCTCATGTAGTATCAACCAATCCATACCCAGTATGACATCAAATTCGTCAAACGGCAACAACATCAAGTCAGTTGGAAAACAATGATATTTAACCATCAAAGGACATTTCATACATACTTTATCAACAATCACATGCTTTCCTAACGGGTTAGACACCTTAATTATAAATTTTGTAGACACGATGGGTATATTCATACTAGATGCCAATTTCATACACACATACGAATGAGTCGAGCCAGGGTCTATCAAAGTAGTAACATTAGTATCATAGAAAGAAAATTTACCAGTGATCACATCAGGAGAAGTTGCGTCTTCATGTGCACCTATGGCATAAGCTCTAGCCAGAGCCCTAGCTTCAGACCTCACTGTTGTATCTCATGTCACATTCTTACTACCGAACCTATTCCCGGCGTTCCTAGAGTGTTTTCCCCTAGAAGCTGTGCCGCTCGGTCTTGGACTCTGAAACTCTCTTTTTCCATCATCTCGGGACAATCCTTAATAAAGTGGTCTAGAGAACCACATCTAAAACAAGATCCTTCACTCACCCTACAGTTGCCAAAATGACGTCCACCACATTGTTGGCACTCAGCCTCAGAAGGTTTAGCGTTACCCACACTTGCCACGGACGTAGCCTGAAATCTAAAACCCGAATTCTGCTTTCTACAATTCCTGTATGAATGTCCAGCTGACACATGTGAACGAGAATACATCTCTCTAGATTTCTTAGACTGAGATGGCAATGACTTAGTCGTGTACCTCTTTCTTGTATCTCTTGTTTTAGACTCGACCTTCTTTTTTTCTTTAACCAATTCTTTGGCTTTACAAGCCCACTCAACAAGTACCCGTATCGAGTTCTCTAACCAGAACACCGCTCTTTTAGGGTCATCATTGGCATTTGCCCTAAATTCCTCAGCACCTTGTTTTTGAATTTTATCAACAGGTTTCCTAGCACATGAAATCTATATGTTGAGGCATCACAGGTGCGGGTTGAGGACTTTGGGGAGGTGGAGGAGGTTGAGCGTTCGGGTTCGTTCGACTGAACTCCGTATACCATGCGTTTATCATGTGGAGAAAGGCCTGTCTACCTCCTTTCTCCTCTATTGACAATTTCGGGCCTACTTTCGGATGGCACCCCTTCTTCCACTGGAGTAGGCGCGTTACTTTCTACATCATCCGTCACTACTCTGTCGGGATCCATTTGCTATACGAAAACACATTTTAATATTGTCAAGAGTCATCACACTATCATTACATATATATACGTATGGATGTATAGCTAGACTCAAATATGCTAGGTTAGTCCAAGAATTGACTAAATCATAGTTCCGATACCACTAAATGTAACACCCCTTACCCATACCCAAGACTGGGATAGGTTACGAGGCATTACCAAACACTTACATAGTCATTCATGCAAACCGAGCTACATTTTTTTTTAAATCAACTTCATTCATTTGTACACAAATTGTGCTTAATATGGGCATACGAGGCCCAAAACAACCATTAGAAGGGATTCGGGAATGAATCGAAGACTATAGAGAAGTTCAGGAAATTTTCTTTAATGCAGAGCCACACGCCCATGTGGGGCAGGGGACATGCTCGTGTGCTATAGACACGCCCATGTCCTCGGGCCGTGTAGCTCTCTGACTATGACGTCAACATCAATTTAAGGTCACACTGCCGCATCACATGCTCATGTCGCCAGACCTTGTGGTCAACTAAAATAAAATGATTTTTCATAAAAATGGGGTAGACTTCACACGGCCTTGGTACATGCCCATGTGGGTAGGACGTGTCTCTCACACGGCCAAGACACACGCCATGTGTCTACTACTATGCATATTGACTTGCAAAATTAGGGTGCAAGGGACACACGGCCATTCAACACGCCTATGGTGCTGGCCATGTGTCACACACCCCGTGTGTCTGCCTGTGTGGACCATTTAAAGGCTATTTTCCAAGCCAATAGTCACCCTCAATCGCTTATACATCTAAACACATATCATAACATGAAACATGGCATGCTTAGGCACCCAAATATTCCTCACCATGGCACTCTTACAACTTCATAATGTCATCGTATTACACATTCATTTTGTTACACCATTTAGAAGCATTCCACACAAATTTAATGCATTATCAACTTATTACCAAAACTTCAAACTATGCATTCATGTTTGTAGTCATTTTCAAGCCATTAGATGATCCCTTATCTTTTAGCATTTTATCTATATCTTACCATACACTCACCAACCAACCGTATATCACATCATCAATACGCTATCACATGCATGCATGGGCAGTTAGATTACAACCCAATGATCAAATGTAAGCCATATCACATGGCCATTACAAAATGAATGATCATCATCATAGGCCTTCACATTTTGGCCAAATAGTATGACACATAAACAAAATAACCAAGTTTCCTATACATGCCATACTCAAAACAATAATTTCACTATACCCAATAGTCTTTTGATAGTGTGATCGAATGCTCCGACAACTTCCTATCCCCGAGCTAGCTTGGCGAAACTACAAAGGATGGAAAGGAAAGGGGGTAAGCAATAAAGCTTAGCAAGTCCACATACAAATAATATGCAATAGTAGTAAGCAAAAAATATGCAAGAACATAGTAACATACACATAATTCATCATTCAAACCTTTTGGACATACTTATCACATGTTCATATACATACTTACTCACCACAAGTTGTTCTTTACCAATGTTTTATTCATAGGTTTAGCATACATACTTGTGCTCGTAGTAGTGCATCATATAACCATACCTCGTTATCATGCCCTACTCGGGACTCTTATTACATCCATTGCATTACCAGTTGAACATTCGAAATACTATCGAATACGCGAAAATTAGTGCATAAGTGACACATATACATTGTGTCAAGGATATCATATAACATGTAACGCTTACGGAGGAGCGACTCACTGGCTTGCTCATATAAGCCAACGGTCAAGGTGTAACTACGCGGGCTACTCACAAAAGTTGTCAGGTATCCGACGACTCAAGGATTACCTAGCCATTGGTAGGACACACAAGACTATTACCCAGAACTTAATCACATGTATCGCATCCATAATGAACTCAAACCTCTCAACGAGCTTGGATGCTCGCATCCATAATGAAGTCGGACCTCTCAACGAGCTTGGATGCCATATATATCACGAACTCGGACCACTTAACGAGTTTGGACTTCTTAATTCCTAGTGAAATGTCACTTGTATCCTTAACTTTTCCTAAGGTTCAAACGGGATTTTCCTCACTTGTGCATAGTACCTCATTCGCACTTGCTCGTGACGTCATAGATAACGACCATAACATTACTTGCACTTTCATAACCATCAGTATGCATAACATTCATAATAATAACAAAATATTTATCATACAATATCAATACATTAAAACATACAACAATATCACATTATTTGCATATGTACTTACCTCAGTACAAAAATGATGATAATCAAGCCTAATCGTTGTATACATTATTCTTTCCTCGATCAAGACCCAGTTCACGTTTTTCTTGATCTATAATGCCAAATTTAAGTTTTTTATTAATCACATTATTCGAATCAGTCCATAATTCATGCCTTGGTAAAATTACATTTTTACCCCCTAACTTTCCACTTATTTATGATTTAGTCCCTAGGCTCGTAAAATGAAATACATGCATTTTCTTTGTTACTCAAGCCTAGCCAAACCTTTACTATGCTCATATCAGCCCATATTTTTCCTTATTACACATTATTACCAC
The DNA here is from genome assembly GCF_007990345.1 of Gossypium hirsutum. Lineage (NCBI taxonomy): Eukaryota > Viridiplantae > Streptophyta > Magnoliopsida > Malvales > Malvaceae > Gossypium > Gossypium hirsutum. Next base: position 57,679,745 of record NC_053429.1, on the reverse strand, counting down.
TTACTTTTACACTTTTACAAACAAGTCCCCTTTTTAGGTGTTTTCACTAAAAATCACCTAGTAAAAGATGTTTATCATTCATCAAACCTTCATATTCCTCCATTAATCATCAAAATACATGCATGTTACACATGGTTCAAATTTCATACATGAATCCTAGCACAAAATATAGCTAGAAATGGGAAGATCATGCTTGAAGAACTTCAAAAATACAAAGAACATTAAAAACGAGGCTAAGGAGCACTTACAATCAAGCTTGGAAATGTTGAACAAACCCTAGTTGTTGTGTCTTGCAATTTTTGGCAATGGTAGAAGAAGATGGACACCAATTTTGACTTAATTTTCCCTTTTTATTCTTTTAATTACCAAATGACCAAAACGCCCTTAGGGTTTTTCTTTCAATTTTTTCCTATGCATGCCCATTTTTGTCCAAAATTATAGAAATTGGTCAAATTGCTAATTAGGACCCCCTAATTCATATTCTAAAGCAATTTCACGCTTAAAGCTTCTAGAATGCAAGTTTTACATCATATTCAATTTGGTCCATAAAATTCAATTAGACGTTTTATGCATAGAATTTCTTCATGAAACTTTCAGATAAGCATGCATCCATAACATAAACCTCATAAGAACCATATAACAATTATTTCTATCTCAGATTTGTGGTCTCGAAACCACTATTCTAACTAGGCCCTAATTTGAAATCTAACACCCCTTACCCGTACCCAAGATCTGGATAGGGTACAAGGCATTACCAAACACTTGCACAGTCATTCATGCAAACCGAGCTATAAATTTTTTTTAAAACAACTTCATTCATTCTTACACAAATTGTCCTTAATATTGGTCTATGAGGCCAAATCAGAAGGGATTCGGGACTGAATCGAAAACTTTAGAGAAGTTTGGGAAATTTTCTTTAATGCAGAGCCATACGCCCGTGTGCCACAAACACGCTCATGTCCTCCAACCGTGTAGCTCTCTGACTACGACGTCAGCATCAATTTGTGGTCACACGGCCGCATCACACGCCCGTGTGGCCAGACCGTGTGGTCATTTAAAATAAAATGATTTTTCATAAAGATGGTGCAGACTTAACATGGCTTGAGTACACGCCCATGTGAGTAGGCCGTGTCTCTCACACGGCCAAGACACACGCTCATGTCTTAGCACGTGTGTCTACTACTGTGCATACTAACTTGAAAAATTAGGGTGCAGGGGACACACGACCATTCAACACGCCTATGGGGCAAGCCGTGTTTCACACACGGTCTAGACACATACCCGTGTGTCTGCCCGTGTGGACCATTTAAGGGCTATTTTCCAAGCCAATAGTCACCCTAAATCACTTATACATCTAAACACATATCCTAACATGCAACATGGCATGTTTAAGCACCCAAATATTCCTCACCATGCCACTCTCACATATTCATAATGCCATCTTATTACACATTCATTTTGTTACACCATTTAGAAGCATTCCACACCAATTTCATGCATTATCAACTTATTACCATAACTTTAAATTATACATTCATGTTTGTAGCCATTTTTAAGTCATTAGATGATCCCTTATCTTTTAGCATTTAATTTATATCTTACCATACACTCACCAACCAACCACATATCACATCATCAAGACGCTATCACACGCATGCATGGGCTGTTAGAGTACAACCCAATGATCAACTGTAAACCATATCGCATGGCCAGTACAAAATGAATCATCGTCATTATAGGCCTTCACATTTTAGCCAAATAGCATGACATATATCAAAAAATAACCAAGTTCCTTATACATGCCATACTTAAAATAAAAATTTCAGTATACCCAATAGTCTTTTGATAGTGTGATTGAATGCTTCGATAGCTTCTGATCCCCGAGCTAGCGTGGTGGAACTACAAAGGATGGAAAGGAAAGAGGGTAAGCATTAAAGCTTAGTAAGTCCACATAAAAATAATTTGCAATAGTAGTAAGCAAACAATATGCAAGAACATAGTAACATATACATAATTCATCAGTCAAACCTTTTGGGCATACTTATCACATGTGCATATATATACTTACTCATCACAAGTCGTTCTTTACCAATGCATTATTCCTAGGTTTAGCGTCCATACCTGTGCTCGTAGTAGTGCATCATATAACCAGACCTCTTTATCATGCCCTCTTCGGGACTTTTATCACATTCATTGTATTACCTGTTAAACACTCTGAATACTATTGGATACACAGAAATTCGTACATAAGTGCCACATATACATACGTAGCCAAGGCTACCACATAATATGTAACGCTCACGGAGGAGCTACTCACAGGCTTGCTCATATAAGCCATCGGTCAAGGTGTAACTACATGGGCTGCTTACAAAAGCTGTCAGCTATCTGACCACTTAAGGATTACCTAGCCACTGGTAGGACACACAAGACCAATGCCCAAAACTTAAACACATGTATCGCATCCATAATGAACCCGGACCTCTCAACGAGCTCAGATGCCACATATATCACGAATCTAGACCACTCAACTAGTTCAGACTTTTTAATTCCTAGTGACATGTTACTTGTATCCTAAACTATTCCTAAGGTTCAAACGAGATTTTCCTCACATGCACATAGTACGTTATTCGCACTCGCTCGTGACGTCGTAGATAACGACCATAACATTACTTATGCTTTCATAACCTTCAGTACACATAACTTTCGTAATTATAACAAAATATTTATCGTACAATATCAATACATTAAAACATACTACAATACCACATTATTTGCTTATGTACTTACCTCGGTACAAAAATGATGATAATCGAGCCTAATCGTTATATACTTTATTCTTCCCTCGATCAAGACTCGGTTCACGATTTTCTTGATCTACAATGCCAAATTTAACTTGTTTATTAATTACATTATTCAAATCAGTCCATAATTCATGCCTTGGTAAATTTACCTTTTTACCCCTAACTTTTCACTTATTTATGATTTAGTCCTGAGGCTCGTAAAATGAAATACATGCATTTTTTTTGTTATTAAAGCCTAGCCAAACCTTTACTATGCTCATATCAGCCCATATTTTTCCTTATTATACATTATTACCACTTACTTTTACACTTTTACAAACAAGTACCCTTTTAGGTGTTTTCACTAAAAATCACCTAGTAAAAGATGTTTATCATTCATCAAACATTCATATTTCTCCATTAATCATCAACATACATGCATGGTACACATGGGTCAAATTTCATACATGAACCCTAGCTCAAAATATAGTTAGAAATGGGTAGATCATGCTTCAAGGACTTAAAAAATACAAAGAACATTAAAAACGGGGCTAGGGAGCACTTACAATCAAGCTTGGAAATGTTGAACAAACCCTAGCTGTGATGTCTTGCAATTTTCGGCAATGGGAGAAGAAGATGGACACCAATTTTGACTTAGTTTTCCCTTTTTATTCTTTTAATTACCAAATGAAAAAAATGCCCTTAGGGTTTTTCTTTCAAATTTTTCCTATGCATGCCCATTTTTGTCTAAAATTATAAAAATTGGTCAAATTGCTAATTAGGACCCACTAATTCATATTCTAAAGCAGTTTCATGCTTAAAGCTTCTAGAATGCAAGTTTTTCATCTTATTCAATTTGGTCCTTAAAATTCAATTAGACGTTTTATGCATAAATTTTCTTCATGAAACTTTCACACAAGCATGCATTCATAACATAAACCTCATAAGAATCATATAATAATTATTTCTATCTCAGGTTAGTGAACTAAAAACCACTATTCTGGCTAGGCCCTCATTCGAAATGTAACACCCCTTACCCGTACCCAAGACCGAGATAGGGTACGAGGCATTACCAAACACTTGCACAGTCATTCAAGCTAGATATGGGTAGATCATGCTTCAAGGACTTCAAAAGTACAAAGAGCATTAAAAATGGGGCTAGGGAGCACTTACAATCACTTACAATCAAGCTTGGAAATGTTGAACAAACCCTAGCTAGTCTTGCAATATTCGGCAATGGGAGAAGATGGACACCAATTTTGACTTAGTTTTCCCTTTTTATTCTTTTAATTACCAAATGGCCAAAATGCCCTTAAGGTTTTACTTTCAAAAGTTTCCTATGCATGCCCATTTTTGTCCAAAATATAGAAATTGGTCAAATTGCTAATTAGGACCCTCTAATTCATATTCTAAAGCAATTTCACGCTTAAAGCTTCTAGAATGCGAGTTTTGCGTCTTATTCAATTTGGTCCCTAAAATTCAATTAGACGTTTTATGTATAGAATTTCTTCATGAAACTTTCACATAAGCATGCGTTCATAACATTAACCTCATAAGAATCATATAGTAATTATTTCTATCTCGGCTTTGTGGTCTCAAAACCACTATTCTGACTAGGCCCTAATTTGAAATGTATCACCCCTTACTCGTACCCAAGAACAAGATAGGGCACGAGGCATTACCAAACACTTGCACAGTCAATCAAGCAAACCGGGATATAATTTTTTTTAAAACAGCTCCATTCGTTCGTACACAAAATGTTCTTAATATTGGCCTACGAGGCCCAAAACAACCATCAGAAGGGATTCAGACTGAATCAAAGACTTCAGAGAAGTTTGGGAAATAACTCTTAATGCAGATCCACACGCCTGTGTCCTTCGGCCGTTTAGCTCTCTGAATATGACGTCAGCATCAATTTGGGGTCACACGGCTGCATCACATGCCCGTGTGGCCAGACTGTATGGTAAATTAAAGTAAAATGATTTTCCATAAAGATGGTACAGACTTCATACGGCCTCAGCACACGCCCACGTAGGTAGGATGTGTCTCTCACATGGTCAAGATACACAACTGTGTCTTAGCCCGTGTATCTACTAATACGCATACTGACTTGTAAAATTAGGGTGCAGGGGAGACACGGCCATTCAACACGCCAATGGGGCAGGCCGTGTGTCACAAACGGTCTAGACACATACCCATGTGTCTGTCCGTGTAGACCATTTATGGGCTATTTTCCAAGCTAATAGTCACCCTCAATCAATACTAAATCTAAATACATTTCATAACATGCAACATGATATGTTTAGGCACCCAAATATTCCTCACCATGCCACTCTCATATCTTCATAATGTCATCCTATTACACATTCATTTTGTTACACCATTTAGAAGCATTCCACACCAATTTCATGCATTATCAAGTTATTACCATAAATTCAAATTATGCATTCATGTCTGTACTCATTTTTAAGTCTTTAGATGATCCCTTATCTTTTAGCATTTAGTCTATATTTTACAATACACTCACCAACCAACCACATATCACATCATCAAGATGCTATCACATGCATGCATGGGTAGTTAGATTACAACCCAATGATCAAATGTAAGCCATATCACATGGCCATTACAAAATGAATCATCATTATCATAGGCCTTCACATTTTGGCCAAATAGCATGACACATATCACAAAATATCCAAGTTTCCTATACATGTCATACTCAAAATAACAACTTCACTATACCCAATAGTCTTTTGGTAGTGTGATCGAATGCTCCGACACCTTTCAATCCCCGAGCTAGCTTCGCGAAACTACAAAGGATGAAAAGGAAAAGGGGTAAGCATTAAAGCTTAGTAAGTCCATATACAAATAATATGCAATAGTAGTAAGCAAACAATATGCAAGAACATAGTAACATATACATAATTCATCATTCAAACCTGTTGGGCATACTTATCACATGTGCATATACATACTTACTCATCACGAGTCGATCTTTACCAAGGCATTATTCATAGGTTTAGCGTACATACCTATTCTGGTAGTAGTGCATCACATAACCATACCTCTTTATCATGCCCTCCTCGGGACTTTTATCACATTCATTGCATTACCCATTGAACACTTGGAATACTATTAGATACGCGAAAATTCACACATAAGTGCCACATATACATACGTAGGCAAGGCTACCACATAACATGTAACGCTCACGGAGAAGCTACTCATGGGCTTGCTCATATAAGTCATCGGTCAAGGTGTAACTACACGGGCTACTCACAAAAGCTGTCAGGTATCTGACCGCTCAAGGAGTACCTAGCCACCGGTAATGCACACAAGACCATTGCCCAAAACTTAATCACATGTATCACATCCATAATGAACTCGGACTTCTCAATGAGCTCGGATGCCACATATATAATGAACCCGAACCACTCAACGAGTTCAAACTTTTTAATTCCTAGTGACATGTCACTTGTATCATAAACTATTCCTAAGGTTCAAACAGGATTTTCCAAACTTGCACATAGTACCTTATTTGCAATTGCTCATCACATCATAGTTAACGACCATAATATTATTCATGCTTTCATAACCATCAGTATGCATAACTTTCATAATATTAACAAAATATTTATCATACAATATCAATACATTAAAACATACTACAATACTACATTATTTGCATATGTAATTACCTCGGTACAAAAATGATGATAATCGAGCCTAATCATCGTATACTTTATTCTTCCTTTGATCAAGACCCGGTTCACGTTTTTTTATCAATAATGCAAAATTTAGCTTTTTACCCCTAACTGTTAATTTATTTATGATTTAGTCCCTAGGCTCGTAAAATGAAATACGTGCATTTTCTTTGTTGTTCAAGCCTAGCCAAACCTTTACTATGCTCATATCAGCCCATATTTTTCCTTATTACACATTATTACCACTTACTTTTACACTTTTACAAACAAGTCCCCTTTTTAGGTGTTTTTACTAAAAATCACCTAGTAAAATATGTTTACCATTCATCAAACATTCATATTTCTCCATTAATCATCAAAATACATGCATGTTACACATGGGTCAAATTTCATACATGAACCCTAGCTCAAAATATAGCTAGATATGGGTAGATCATGCTTCAAGGACTTCAAAAGTACAAAGAACACTAAAAACGGGGCTAGGGAGCACTTACAATCAAGCTTGGAAATGTTGAACAAACCGTAGCTATGGTGTATTGCAATTTTTGACAATGGGAGAAAAAGATGGACACCAATTTTCACTTATTTTTCCCTTATTATTCTTTTAATTACGAAATGACCAAAATGCCCTTAGGGTTTTACTTTCAAATTTTTCCTGAATGCCCATTTTTGTCCAAAATTTAGAAATTGGTCAAATTGCTAATTAAGACCCTTTAATTAATATTCTAAAGCAACTTCACGCTTAAAGCTTTTAGGATGCAAGTTTTGCATCTTATTCAATTTGGTCCCTAAAATTCAATTAGACGTTTTATGCATAGAATTTCTTCATGAAACTTTCACATAAGCATGCATTCGTAACATAAATCTTATAAGAAACATATAATAATTATTTCTATCTCAGCTTTGTGGTCTCGAAACCACTATTTCAACTAGGCCCTAATTTGAAATGTAACATCCCTTACCCGTACCAAAGATCGGGATAGGGTACGAGGCATTACCAAACACTTGCACAGTCATTCATGCAAACCGGGATATAATTTTATTTAACACTTCATTTATTCATACACAAAATGTCCTTAATATTGGCCTACGAGGCCCAAAACAACCATCAGAAGGGATTCGGAACTAAATTGAAAACTTTAAAGAAGTTTGGGAAATCTTCCTTAACGCATAGCCACACAACTGTGTGCCATAGCCACGTCCGTGTCCTCCGGCCGTGTAGCTCTCTAACTATGATGTCAGCATCAATTTAGGGTCACACGGCCACATCACACACCCGTGTGGCCAGACCGTGTGGTCAATTAAAATAAAATGATTTTTTATAAAGATGGTGCAGACTTCACACTGCCTGAGTACACGCCCATGTGGGTAGGCCGTGTCTCTCACACGGTCAAGACGCACGCCCATGTCTTAGCCCGTGGGTCTACTACAACACTTACTTACTTGCAAAATTAGGGTGCAGGGGACACATGGCCATTCAACACGCCCAGGGGGCAAGCCATATGTCACACACGATCTAGACAAATACCCATATGTCTGCCATTGTGGACCATTTAAGGGCTATTTTCCAAGCCAATAGTCACCCTCAATCACTTATACATCTAAACACATTTCATAAAATGCAACATGTCATGTTTAGGCACCCAAATATTCCTTACCATACCACTCTCACATCTTCATAATGTCATCCTATTACACATTCATTTTGTTTCACCATTTAGAAGCATTCCACACCAATTTCATGCATTATCAACTTATTACCATAACTTCAAATTATGCATTCATGTCTGTAGTCATTTTTAAGTGATTAGATGATCCCTTATCTTTTAGCATTTAATCTATAGCTTATCATACACTCACCAACTAACATATCACATCATTAAGATGCTATCACATGCATGCATGGGCAGTTAGATTACAACCCAATGATCAAATGTAAGCCATATCACATGGCCATTACAAAATGAATCATCATCATCATCATAGGCATTCACATTTTGGCCAAATAGCATTATACATTTCAAAAAATAACCAAGTTCCCTATACATGCCATACTCAAAATAATAAGTTCACTATACCCAACAGTTTTTTGATAGTGTGATCGAATACTCTGACAACATCTGATAACTGAGCTAGCTTGGCAGAACTACAAAGGATGAAAAGGAAAGGGGGTAAGCATTAAAGCTTAGTAAGTCCACATAAAAATAATATGCAATAGTAGTAAGCAAACAATATGCAAGAACATAGTAACATATACATAATTCATCATTCAAACCTTTTGGGCATACTTATCACATGTGCATATATATACTTACTCATCATGACTCGTTCTTTACCAAGGTATTATTCATAGGTTTAGTGTACATACCTATTCTGGTAGTAGTGCATCATATAACCATACCTCTTTCTGATGCCCTCCTCGGGACTTTTATCACATTCATTGCATTACCCGTTGAACTCTTGGAATACTATTAGATACGCAAAAATTCACACATAAGTGCCACATATACATATGTAGCCAAGGCTATCACATAACATGTAATGCTCACGGAGGACCTACTCACGGGCTTGCTCATATAAGCCATCGGTCAATGTGTAACAACACGGGCTGCTCACAAAAGCTGTCAGGAATCCGACCACTCAAAGATTACCTAGCTACCGGTAGGACACACAAGACCATTGCCTGGAACTTAATCACATGTATCGCATCCATAATGAACTCGAACCTCTCAACAAGCTCGGATGCTCGCATCTATAATGAACTCGGACCTCTTAACGAGCTTGGATGCCACATATATCATGAACCTGGACCACTAAACGACTTCAAACTTCTTAATTCCTAGTGACATGTCACTTGTATACTAAACTATTCCTAAGGTTCAAACTTGATTTTCCTCACTTGCACATAGTACCTTAGTCGCACTTGCTCGTGACATCATAGATAATGACCATAACATTACTCATCCTTTCATAACCATCAGTACGCATAAATTTCATAATATTAACAAAATATTTATCATACAATATCAATACATTAAAACATACTACAATACCACATTATTTACATATGTAATTACCTCGGTACAAAAATGATGATAATCGAGCCTAATCGTCGTATACTTTATTCTTCCCTCAATCAAGTCCCGGTTCACGTTTTTCTTAATCTATAATGCAAAATTTAACTTGTTTATTAATCACATTATTCAAATCAGTCTATAATTCATTCCTTGGTAAATTTATGCCCTTAACTTTTCACTTATTTATGATTTAGTCCCTAGGCTCGTAAAATGAAATACATGCATTTGTTTGTTGTCAAGCCTAGCCAAACCTTTACTATGCTCATATCAGCCCACATTTTTCCTTATTACACATTATTACCAGTTACTTTTACACTTTTACAAATAAGTCCCCTTTTTAGGTGTTTTCACTAAAATCACCTAGTAAAAGATGTTTATCATTCATCAAACATTCATATTCCTCCATTAATCATCAAAATACATGCATGTTACATACGGGTCAAATTTCATACATGAAACCTAGCTCAAAATATAACTAGAAATGGGTAAATCCTACTTCAAGGACTTCAAAAATATAAAGAACATTAAAAACGGGGCTAGGGCTCAAAATATAACTAGAAATGGGTAAACCCTAGATATGGTGTCTTGTAATTTTCGGCAGTGGGAGAAGAAGATGGACACCAATTTTGACTTGTTTTTCTTTTTTTATTCTTTTAATTACTAAATGACCAAAATGCCCTTAGGGTTTTTCTTTCAAAATTTTCCTATGCATGCCTATTTTTGTCCAAAATTATAAAAATTGGTCAAATTGCTAATTAGGACCCTCTAATTTATATTCTAAAGTAATTTCATGCTTAAAGCTTCTAGAATGCAAGTTTTGCATTTTATTCAATTTTGTCCCTAAAATTCAATTAGACGTTTTATGTGCAGACTTTCTACATGAAAGTTTCACATAAGCATGCATTCATAACATAAACCTCATAAGAATCGTATAATAATTATTTCTGTCTCAGATTTATGGTCTCAAAACCACTGTTTTGACTAGGCCCTAATTCGAAATGTAACATCTCTTACCAGTACCCAAGACTGGGATAGGGTACGAGGCATTACCAAATGCTTGCACAGTCATTCATGCAAACCAGGCTATAAATTTTTTTAAAACAACTTCATTCATTCGTAGATAAATTGTCCTGAATATTGGCCTACGAGGCTAAAAACAACCATCAGAAGTGATTCGGGACTGGATCAAAGACTTTAAAGAAGTTTGGGAAATTTTCCATAATGTAGAGCTACACGCCCATGTGCCATAGACACACCCGTGTCCTCCAGCCATGTAGTTCTCTGACTATGACATAAGCATCAATTTGGTGTCACTCAGCCGCATCACACACCCATGTGGCTAAACCGTACGGTCAATTAAAATAAAATGATTTTTCATAAAGATGGTGCAGACTTCACACAGCCTGAGTACACGCCCATGTGGGTAGGCCGTGTCTCTCACACGACCAAGATACACACCTGAGTCTTAGCTCGTGTGTCTACTACTACGCTTACTGAATTTCAAAATTAGGGTGCAGGGGACACACTGCCATTCAACACGCCCATGGGGCAGGCTATGTGTCACACACTATAACATCCTGAAATAGGGCCTAGTCAGAACAATGGTTTTGGGACCACAAATCTGACATTGAAATATTTATTTTATGATTATTATGAGGTCTAGAATATGAGAATATGCATGTGTTAAAGTTTCATGAAGAAATTCTATAAGTAAGGGGCTCAATTGGAAAATAAGAACCAAATTGAATAAATTGCAAAACTTGGATTCTAGAAGCAATTTGCATGAAATTGCTTTAGATTATTAATTAGAAGTCTTTAAAGAGCAATTTGCCTAATTTCTAATTTTTTGGAAAAAAATGGGCATGTATGGATAAAATTTTAAAGAAAGGGCATAATGGCATTTTGGTCATTTGGCTAATTAAAAGAATAAACAGGGAAAAATAAGTCATTTTGGTCATTTGGTCATTTTGGTCATTTGGCCTTGTACCTGGTCTTGGTCTCGAGTACGGGTAAGGGGTGTTACATTTAGAGGCATCAGAGCTACTATTTAGTCAGCTCTAGGACTACCGTAGAGTGTACCGAGGTTAGCTATACATGCCATTATACGAACGTTGATAGTGTGATGGATAGTGTAATGCCATTATACCGTAGAGTGTACCATAGATGAGTCTGAGGGAGCTGAGAGCCATGCTTCAACTTTTGTACAACAAGCTGTTTCTAGTAGTCGTAGTAGAAGGCCTATGTCTGAAGGCCGATAAGAGGCCAGAGCCGCCTTCTTTGACATGATGGATGAATGATTTGGGGATTATTTGAGGAATCGCCTCAACATACCACGACCTCCCCTACCTCCTAACCAACTTAATGAGGAAGTGCCACGAGGTATGGCACCTGTAAGAGTTGGTAAACCCCCGGTGGACAAGCTTAGAAAGTATGGGGCTGAAGAATTTAGAGCTAAGATTGATGATGATGCTAAACGAGCCGAGTTCTGGCTCGAGAATACTACACGAGTGTTGGATAAATTGTCGTGCACACCTGAGGAGTGTTTAAAGTATGTTGTATCTCTCCTAAAGGATACTGCATACCACTGGTGGAAGATCGTATCTTTAAAGGTACCAAAGGAAAACATTACTTGGGAATTTTTCCAAGCGGAGTTTAAGAAGAAATACATCAGTTAGAGGTTCTTAGATTCGAAGCGAAAGGAGTTCCTAGAACTCAAACGAGAAAACAAGATGGTATCGGAATACGAAAGGGAATTCATGAGACTAAGTTAGTATGCAACTGAATGGATCCAAACAGAGTTAGAAATGTGTAAACACTTCGAGGAAGGTCTAAATGAGGAAATCAAGTTGTTAATTGGGATTCTTGAGATACGAGAGTTTGCTGCATTAGCAGATCAGGCCAAGAAAGCTAATGAGCTCAATAATGAAAGAAAGCAAGCTAAGAGAGAAGCTCAAGTTACGTGCAAGAGATCCTACGGTAAGATGCTCTCATTTTCCACAAAGAACGCTCCACTTCATCGGTAGGATATTCGGGTAGAACAAGAGGCTCGAAACAACATAATCAGAAGTCTTCCTCCCCGATGGTGACTAGTGTAGGGAGTGTAGATGACCAAAAGTCGAAGTGGAAAAGCTGTAGTAAATTTCACTTCGGAGAGTGTCGAATGAAGAGTGGTGCGTGCTATAGATGTGATTCTCTTGACCACTTCCTCAGAGACTGCCTAGAGTGAACCGATAAAGACGTGGAAGTAGCCCCAAAATCGAGGGCTCCTATTTATGAGGTAGACCTCTGAGATATCCTGGAAGTGCTAGTGGTAGTGGAGTTGTGGCCAAAGACACTGTAAAATCAGAGGCTCTAGCCCCAGCAAGGACATATGCAATACGCGCTTGAGAGGAAGCCTCTGCTCTTGACGTCATCACAGGTACTTTTTCTTTTTTTAATACTTGTGTTGTTGCCTTAATTGATCTAGGATCGACACATTCATACATTTTCATGAGATTAGTATCTAGTATGAATATATCCATTGAACCTACGTAATTTATAATCAGAGTTTCGAACCCATTAGGCAAGTCAGTCTTGGTTGATAAAGTCTGTAAGAATTGTCTTTTGACGATTCAGGGTCATTATTTTCCGGCTAACCTTATGTTATTGCCATTTGATGAGTTTGATGTAATACTTGGCATGGATCGGTTAGCCCTACATGATGTAATTGTAAACTGTGGTAGTAATTATATTGAACTGAAGTGCCCAGATAGTGAAACTTTACGAGTTGATTCAAGAAAATTGGATACACCGCGAGCTGTAATCACAGCAATGGTTGCTAAAAGATATATAAGAAAAGGGTACAAAGCCTACCTTGCTTTTGTACTGAACACTAAGGAAATAGAGTTGAAGAATGAGTCCGTACCAATAGTATGTGAATATCCAGATGTGTTCCCGGAGGAACTACTCGGGTTACCTCCCGATACAGAGATAGTGTTTGGTATTGAACTGGTGCCAGGAACAACCCCTATTTCTATTACTCCGTATAGGATAGCACCAACTGAGTTGAAAGAGTTAAAAGCACAGTTGCAAGAATTGACAGATAAAGGTTTTGCAAGGCCGAGCTTTTCGCCTTGAGGTGCTCCCGTATTGTTTCTAAAGAAGAAAGATGGTTCGATGAGGCTATGCATAGATTATCGTCAACTGAACAAGGTGATATTAAGAATAATTATCCTTTGCCAAGAATCGACGATTTGTTCAACCAGTTGAGGGGAGCCACTGTGTTCTCTAAGATAGACCTGAGATTCGGCTACTATCAGTTGCAAGTTAAGGAATTGGATGTGCCTAAAACAGCTTTCAAAACGAGGTATGGTCACTATGAATTCCTTGTCATGCCATTTGGGTTAACGAAAGCACCGGCCGTATTTATGGACCTAATGAATAGGATATTTCAGCCATACTTGGACAAGTTCGTCATTGTGTTTATTGACGACATTTTGATCTATTCCAAGGATGAGACAGAACATGCAAAGCATCTGAGGATTGTGTTGCATACCTTACGAGAAAAGCAATTGTATGCTAATTTTAGCAAGAGTGAATTTTGGCTCTAGGAAGCAGGGTTTTTGGGTCATATTATTTTGGGTGATGGCATCCGAGTTGATCTAAGTAAGATATCTGCTATCGTTGAATGGAAACCACCTAGAAATGTAACTGATGTTAGAAGCTTTTTGGGCTTAGCCAGTTACTACCAAAGATTTGTGAAAGGATTCTCTATGATAGCAACACCAATGGCAAGGTTTCTATAGAAAGACGTTAAGTTTGAATGGACAGAAAAGTGTCAGCAGAGTTTCAAAAAGTTGAAGACATTGCTAACTGAAGCTCCAATTCTAGTATTGCCCGAGTCGAGAAAAAAGTTTGTGTTTTACAGTGATGCGTCCTTAAATGGACTAGGTTGCGTACTTAAGCAAGATGGCAAGGTGATAGCCTATGCATCACGGCAGTTGAAGCCACATGAGAAGAATTATTTGACACACGACTTAGAGTTTACCGCTATTGTTTTTGCCTTGAAAATCTGGAGGCATTACTTTTATGGTGAGACTTGTCGTATATTCACAGACCACAAGAGTTTCAAGTATTTGATGACTCAAAAAGAATTGAATCTGAGATAGCGAAGACGGTTAAAACTAATTAAAGATTACGAATTGATCATCGATTATCACCCGAGAAAGGCGAATGTGGTTGTTGATGCATTAAGCAGAAAATCTTTGTTTGTACTGAGGGCCATGGATGCTCGATTGGCGTTGTTTAATGATGGTTCAGTCTTGGCAGAGTTAAGGGATAGGCCGACATTCCTTCAGGAAATTTATGTTGCTCAAACTAATGATAGTAACCTGCAATCTAAAAGAGCTCAATGTGAGTTGGGCATTGAATCAGATTTTTAGATTGGTTTTGATGGATGTTTTATGTTCAAAGATAGAGTTTGCGTACCGAGGGATGATGAAATTATTCAGAAAATCTTACAAGAGGCACATGATAGCCGTTTGTCTATTCATCCGAGAAGTACCAAGATGTATAATGATTTCAAGAAAATGTACTGGTGGGATGGCATGAAATGAGACATCTCCAAATTTGTATCGAAATGCTTGATATGTCGGCGAGTCAATGCTGAAAATCAAGTACCTTCCAGTTTCTACAACCTGTGATGGTCCCCAAATGGAAGTGGGACAGAATCACTATGGACTTCGTGACAGGATTACCATTGGCCCCGAAAAAGAAAGATGTTATATGGGTTGTGGTTGATAAGTTGACAAAGTCGGCTCATTTTTTTCGGTAAGGATAGATTATTCACTTGACAAGTTGGCCGATTTGTATATATCTGAGATCGTGAGATTACATGGGGTACCGCTATCAGTTATTTCAGACAGAGACTTCACTTCGATATTTTAGAAGAAGTTACAAGAAGCCTTGGGTACTAGGTTGAGTTTTAGTACAACTTTTCACCCACAGACTGATGGTCAGTTTGAATGGATGATTCAGATTATTGAGGATATGTTGCGATGCTGCATCCTTGAATTTCAGGGCAGCTGAGAAAAATACTTGCCTTTGGCAGAGGTCGCCTACAATAACAGTTTTCAAACAAGTTTGAAGATGGTGCCTTATGAGGCCTTGTATGGCAGAAAGTGCCCAACTCCATTGTATTGGACAGAACTCAAGGAGAGTCAAATTCACGGAGTTGATCTAATCAAAGAAACTGATGAAAAGGTTAAAGTGATACGTGACTGCTTAAAAGTGGCATCGGATAGACAAAAGTCTTATGCTGATCTAAAAATAAAAGAGATTGAGTTTCAAGTCGAAGATAGAGTATTCTTGAAAGTATCTTCATGGAAAAAGGTATTGAGATTTTACCGGAAAAGCAAACTGAGTCCGCGATTTATCGGACCATACGAGATCACTGAAAGAGTTGGACCATTAGCCTATCGCTTAGCATTGCCACCAGAACTGGAAAAGATTCATGATGTGTTCCATGTATCTATGTTAAGGCGATATCGATCAGACCCCTCTCATGTGATTTCACCGATGGTGATTGAAATTAGACCGGACATGACCTATGGTGAAGAACCGGTAAAGATTCTGGCTCGTAAGGTTAAACAGTTGAGAAATAAAAATGTGGCTTCGGTAAAAGTCTTATGGCATCGACATGGTGTGGAAGAGGCTACACGAGAGCCAGAAAAAACCATGAGAAGCCAATATCCGGACCTATTTACTGGTAAGACTTTCGAGGACGAAAGTCCCTAAAGGGGGAGAAATATAACATCCCGAAATAGGGCCTAGTCAAAACAGTGGTTCTGGGACCAAAAATACAACGTTGAAATATTTATTTTATGATTATTATGAGGTCTAGTGTAACACCCCTATCCCGTAACCGTCGCCAGAATAGGTAAGGGGCATTACCGGACTTGTAACTCATGTCAGAACAGTAAAATTTTGAACTTTTTCTTGAAATAAAGATCGTTCATTTAAATAAGTACTAAGCACAACCAGAGGTAAAATTTAAACTTCACTATGTAAACATTCAAAAGATGCCATTTTCGCATGGCTTATATACATTAACCAAAAATATTCTTCCGCCACTAGTCTATTCTATACATGCCATAAAATAATTCTAAACATAACAGTAACAAGCGGTGGATAGTGATAGTGTGACTAGTTGCTGACGATCCCCGAGCCTGTAGCTTCGCAATGAGATCTATAAAACAGAGGAAACAGAGTAAATGGAGTAAGCATTACAATGCTTAGTATGTTTTAAGCAGTGTCAACAGATAACAATCAAATTATAACATAGTTGTTCATATATTTTATTTCACTCTTCCTTCGGGCATACCATCCCTTTTACCAAATATGCACAACTCATCATATACAATAGGCAGTTAAACTTTCACATAAAAGTGAGCTCATGTGACATAAATATATTGTATGATTTCACATAACCTCTCACACTAATCCGATGTCACATAATCATAGGAATAGTCTCATAGATTTCTCTCGTATGCATCACATAACTACCTTATGATTTAGTTCAAATCAAGCTCACATATAAGCTTGGAGTACATACCTGTTTAACCTTTCGCATTGAATATATTTATAAGCAATTCTTATTACGAAGTCTTATAGCTTTAACCTCTACTCGGATTATCGGCGAGACCTTTAGCTCAGACGAAATCTCCACACGAAGTTATCGGGTCTTACCCGGACAAAATCTTCACACGTAGTCATCGGGTCTTACCCGGAATATATTTCCAAGTGCCATGTACATTTAATCACATGTTACAACATTCACATCGACTGTCATATTTGTAATTCATTTGCCTCATCAAATATCTAATAATACACACCTTTCACATTGGTCGTTCGGCCACAATATACGCACATCGCCTACATATTTCACACTAGCCATTCGGCTTTACCACATATACATATCTCATATATATATTTCACATTGACCATTTAGCTTTACCACATATGCATATCTCATACATACTTCACATTAGCCATTCGGCTTTACCACATATATATATCTCATACATATTCACATTAGCCATTCGGCTTTACCACATATATGCATGTTCATATTCACCACATTGGCCATTCGGCCTTATCACACATATGCATGGTCACATTCATCACATTGGCCATTCGGCCTTATCACCTATATGCATGTTCACATTCATCACATTGGTCATTCGGCCTTATCTCATATATACACATTCACATTCATCACATAAAATTCCTAAATCAAAATATAAATTTTCATGTATTCACATCTCAATTATCCAAATATACTTCACATACCACATATACTATCATGTATACACTTTGTCTTGGCCGAATCTACATCAATCATTTTCCAGTGAATAATTCAATTTCACGCCATACTATCATTTCATAATCGAATACTCATAAACTTACAATTTCACAAATTTTAATATCAAAGATCCGTCTAACACTCATATATCGTTTTACAATATCACGATTTAGAATTCACGTATGGGTTTAATCAATAGCTTATGAGCAACTAAAACAAGTTTTATCCATGTTTACAACAAAATCACATATTCACTACGAGCTGTTTTCCTGAGCAATAGTCACTAAATTATTTATAACTGGAGCTACAAAACTCCAAATCACTTGCCGTTAATTTTAGCTTAATATAGACTCGTATATCTTCCATCCATAAAATTTCCAGAATTTTAGGTTTGGCCAATCAATACCAGATTTTTCTTAAAGTTTCCCCTGTTTCACTGTTTGACTAATCTGACCACTCTTCACTACGAATCAAATTTTTCATTGTACAGAATTCATAATGTGTTCTATTTGATTTCATTTGAAACTAGACTCATTAAGGAGTCTAATAATATAAATCTTATCTTATAACCATTTTTGTACAAATTATAATGATTTTTCAAAAACAGAACAGGGGATTTCGGAGTCATTCTGACACTGTCCCACACAACTTTAAATATCTCTTTATAGGAAATTTCTTTGCTTCCACGGTCTCTTTTATAAGAAACTAGGCTAACTAAGCTTTGATTACATATTTTACTCAGCCTATAATTCCACACCAACAATTTATAGTGATTTTCTAAAATCACGTTACTGCTACTGTCCAAAGCAAATTATTACAATTTGCTCTTAAATTTCCAAGTCCAAACACTTATGAACTTACCATTTGAGTTTAAGACATGTCATGGCCACATCATATCTTATTAAATCAACTCATTATGTCCTATTATGATTGAATTTACTCAACGTTTAATCACATAAAACTTACCTCGGATGTTGTCGAACGATTTCGGCGGCTATTCGATCACTTTTTCCTTTCCTTTATCCAACTTTGGTCCTCTAAGCTCTTGAGCTAATTCAAACAAATTTAACTTATTAAAGTCTCATTATGCTAGCTTATGGCCGAATATGACAAGGAGTTTGATAGGTCATATGGCCACCTTTAGTTCAAATACAAAATGGTCATACGCATTTTTAATCACATTGAGCAATTTAATACAATTAATCTAACATTTCCTCATGTGCGCCTTTATGACCGAAAACACACATCATTAACCTAATATCAATTACTAAGCACTTTAGCAATTTCTCCTTGAGCTGATTATCCAAGTCAAGATAGATTCATCATCATGCTTACCTATAACCGAACACATGCAACACCAATCCATCTATTCATTCATGCGTGCATCTTATTCAAGCATGTATATATACAACCGAATTCATCATATAAATAACTATGAATTTACTCAAACAATCTCAATACCACACATGGTGCTCAAACCCTTTTTCAATTTCGAAACTCGGCTAGTACAACTATATACACTAGTAAATCAAACACTAACATTTGCACTTCACCTTACTACCATTTCTCATCCAAATAACGTGAACAACAACCATATTTCTCTTCTACTTCCTACCATGGCCGAATGCATCAAAACACCATACCATTTCAATTTTGGTCATGGTTAAACAAAGAACTTAATGTCTAACTCAAAAATGCTAAAAAGAAAATTCAAAAGTCATCAATCCACCATCACATGTATCATTGCAAAGCTTCACTTTTAGCATGCAATTGACATCAACACCAATCCACCTTAGCCGAATATCATCTCCATGACATAGCAAAGATTTGAACCATGGGCTAGGTAGAACTCAAGCTAACAACTAAAAGCATGCATGAATCTCATGGAACAACATCAACATACCTTAACCTTGATACAAGTATGGCCGAACCTCTTCCTAATCCTCTTCCAAGCCGAACATGAAGCAAGAGAGCACCTTCCTTCTTCCTTCCTCCTTAGAACTTTTGGCCAAAAAATGCAAAAGGATGGACACTCTTTTTTTTTCTTTGTTTTCATCATTTTCCCTTCCATTATTTTATTACCATGCTCCTTATTTTATCATTCCTCCCATGAAACACCAACATAACATGTTTATGACATGTTTTGCCCATCACACTTTGTCCACCCTATTTGTCATGGCCGGCCACTACTAATTAGGGGGGAAATTGACATGCAAGTCCACCCTTTTTATTACATGCACTAATAGATCCTTATGTTTTGACCTATCACATTTCAAAAGTGTCACACATAAGTCCTATTGACTAAATTCACATGCAATTTACTAAATCGAAGCTTAAAACTTTCACACATTCATATTCACATATTTTAGACAATAAATATCATATTCAAATAATTTGGTGACTCGGTTTAGCGGTCCCGAAATCGCTTTTCGACTAGGGTCACTTTAGGGGTGTCACATCTAGAATATGAGAATATGCATTTGTTAAAGTTTCATGAAGAAATTCTATGAGTAAGGTGTCCAATCGGAAAATAAGGACCAAATAGAATAAATTGTAAAACTTGGATTCTAGAAGCAATTTGTATGAAATTGCTTTAGATTATTAATTAGAAGTCCTTAAATAGAATTTGCCCAATTTCTAATTTTTTGGACAAAAATGGGCATGTATGGGTAAAATTTTAAAGAAAGGGCTTAAGGGCATTTTGGTCATTTGGCTAATTAATTAAATAAAATTGGAAAATAAGTCAATAATCAGCTCACCTTCTCCACCTTGCTTCCAAAATTTAAGAGCCACCATAGCTAGGGTTTCTTCACTTTTCAAGCTCAATAGTAAGTGCTTTCTAGCCCCGTTTTTAATGTTCTTCGTATTTTTGAATCTCGATAACTTTCTCCATTTCTACCCATATTTTTAGTTAGGGTTCATGTATGTAAAGTGACCCATGTGTGAAATTTTTATTCTTTGATGATTTTGGAGGAATATGAAAGTTGGATGTATGTTAAACATCATTTTCTAGGTGATTTTCATGAAAAACCCCAAAAAGGACCTTTTTGCAAAAGGTGTAAAATATGTGGTAGAAATGTGAAATAATGGAAAAAAGTGGGCTGTCATAAGTGGAAAGAACATTCGGCTAGGTTCGATAATGTAGAAAATTCATGCATTTCATTATACAAGCCTAGGGACCAAATCATAAATAATATGAAAGTTTAGGGGTAAAACGATCATTTTATTCGGGGTGAAATTTAGACTCGAAAAGAATAATGTGAGGTATTAATGATTCATTTTTATTGTTATAGACCTCGAGGAAAAAATTTCGGCGGTCGATCGAGGAAAACGAATGGTTTCAGAATAACCAAGACGCAAAACCGAAACGGATACCAGGTAAGTTTGAATAACTTTAAGTAAACTATTAATATGCCTAATTACATGTGTTATGAATGTATGATAATTGGTTATAATGATGACATGAAAATCCATGAAATGTGTTAATAATAATGATATGATAATAAATGTCCCGGTTGAAGTCAAAAGGGAAATTCGATGGATAGACCATGGCTTACATGACTTGAGATCCTGCATGTGTTGCAGAAAAGGATTTAGCCCAGATGGGTAATCCGTTGATCTCAAATATAGAAAGGATCTAGCCCGGACAGGTGTTCCTTGAGTGATCAACTCCCAAAGAATATGTGTGCATTGTAGATTTAGCCCGAACGGGTAATCCGATTAGGGTCTGAATTTAGCCTGGACTGGTAATTCAGATCCAAGCTCATTACGAGTGTTTGTAGCTACAAGGGATTTATCCTGGACTGGTAATCCCGATATCACCCTATGAGTTTACATTACGGGGGATTTAGCCTAGACTGGTAATCCCGCCGTAAGATGTGATGTAACACCCCTTACCCGTATCCGTCGCCGGAACAGGGTACGAGGTATTAACAAATTATAGTATATACTATTAAATAAAACCCAACAAAAAATATGGCGTGCAATTTGATCATGAATCATTATAACATATGCCATTAACAATACAAACCAATTTCAAAGGCTTCGTACAAAATGATTAGTTTGATACTATAAGTAGTATTTTAAACCTAGACAATTATGACACGTAACAAAATAACTAAGTCTGCTATACATGCCATATTTCAAAATGATGAGTTCTAATACCAAGAGTATTGATAGTGCGAGCGGATCTTCAACGATCTCTAACTCCTGTGCTAGCTGGATGACACTATAAGACAAAGGAGAGAAAAGAAAGTAAGTTTATAGCTTAGTAAGTAAGTATATAAATAACAGATAAGGAATCTAATATGTTTACAACATAACTCAATTATATCATATTTTTAATTTTTTTTCTATTTACTCCGGTTTGATCAAGCTGTCCCTCTTGCGTCATGATCACTAAATAAATCATAACTTGAGTTACAAAACTCGAAATTCAAATCCGTAAAATTTTCTTGAATCTAGACTCATAAAAATTCTTACTAATTTTTTTCTAGAATTTTTGGTTTAGCAAATTAGTACAGTTTATTAGTTAAAGTTTCCCCTATTACACAGCTCAACTGATCTGACCTCTGTTCACTACGAATTGAATTTCTCTCAGTAAAAAAATCAAATAACCATGAAATCTATTTCATTTAAAACTAGACTCAATAAGGAATTTAGGCATATAAACTATATTTCTTAATTTATTTTGTACAATATTTAATGATTTTTCAAAGTTGGAACAGGGGATCACATAGTCATTCTGAGCAAGTCACACACAATTGTAAATATCTCAAAATATAGAATCCTTTGCTTGCTCTGTTTCTTTTATATGAAAATAGACTCATTAAGCTTTAATTTCACATCTCATTCAACCTCTAATTAAATTCCTTCTATTTTTTTGTGATTTTTTAAAAATTATGTCACTGATACTGTCCAAAACAGTTTTAATGCTAATTTCACTCTTTCACACATTCTTTGTACTAACCTCATTTTAACTTATATATATATCACAAATCATTTTCGCTACATTTCATACATCACAAGTGTAGGTCCATGACTACAATGTCACCACAAAGCCATCCCGTTGAACAATTCGGATTAATCCTCGATACTTGATGGTTTCAGCACACAGCCCCACCATCATATTTCATTTAATTCGGCTCTCTTGTACACATGGTGAACACTTAGTACCACTCATGCGACCTAGCCGATTTGTCTTGTAGCTCTCTTGTCTACATGGTGTCCTTCACTTGGAATCACGCATGCGACCTAGCTACATTTACCTCTCACGTAGCTCTTTTGTCTACATAGGATACATCCCGTATCACACATGTGACCTAGCTATTACATAGTATCTCGTAGCTTTCTTGTACACATGATGTGCAGTCGGCACCATACATGTGACCTAGCTATTCCCCCTCTATTTTATTCGATCTTTCCGAATGTTCAACCGGGATCTCTCTCTATTACTTATTCCCATTCTTCCAATAGTCGATTTATACTTCAACATCATCTAATATATATAATAGGCTGAAATATAAGAATGTAAATGAAATTAATGTATTATTTACATACAAACTTACCTCGGTGCAAAATATGGGGATTTTGCAATTTAGTCCAAAACTTTCTCCTTCCTTCGTTCGAGGTCGATTCCACGCTTTTCTTGATCTATAACAACATATTTAGTTCGTTTAACACTCGAACAATTTATTTTAATCCAAAAATCACATAATACAAAAATTACATTTTTGCCCCCTAACTTTTACAAAATTATGATTTTGCCCCAAGGCTCGGAAATTTAATTTCAGCCCTTATTCTTATGTTTAATGACCTACTGATCATTTTTCTCTTCTATGGCAACATCAAATTCTCACTCTAACACATAGTTATGAACAATAGGTATTTTTATCGATTATGCCGTTTTGCTCGTTTTCGTTAAAAATCGCTTAGAAAAGATCGTTCTCCTAACTTCAAACATTCATATTCTACCATCAAACAACACAATACATGCTTATCATTCATGGGTACATTTTTAAACATACACCCTAACTCAAAATAATAGTAGAAATAAGTAAACTGAGCTACGAGGATTTCAAAAATGTGAAGAACATTAAAAACGGGGCTTGAAATCACTTACTATGAAGCTTGAAAATTGAAGAAACCCTAGCTATGGAGGAGAGAGAATTTTGGCAGCAACTAATGAAGATGATGACCAATTTTGTGTTATTTTTCCCATTTTATTTCATTTAATATACAAATGACCAAAATGCCCTTACTACTAAACTTTCCAAAAATTCCCTCCATGTCCAACTCTTGTCCATAACTTAGGAATGGGTCAAATTGCTATTTAAGGCCTCCTAGTTAATATCCCAAAGCAATTTCATACTAAAAATTTCTAAAACACGAGTTTTGCAATTTATTCGGTTTAGTCCTTAATCTCAACTTAAGCGCTCAATGCATAGAATTTCATCACGAAATTTTCACGAAATCATGAAATCATATCATAAACCCCAAAATAATTATAAAACAATTATTTCTATCTCGGATTTGTGGTCACGAAACCACTATTTCGATTAGGCCCTAATTCGGGTTGTCACAATTCTCCCCCCTTTAGAGATTTCCGTCCCCGAAAATCTTACCGGTAAAGAGGTTTGGGTACTGTTTCCTCATAGCTTCCTCAGGTTCCCACGTAGCCTCTTCTATCCCATGTCTGTGCCACAATACTTTCACTAAGTCTATACTTTTATTTCTTAACTGTTTAATTTCTCGAGCCAAAATCTTTATTGGTTCCTCCTCATAGGTCATATCCGGTCGAATCTCAATTTCTGTTGGAGAAATCACATGTGAAGGATCAGAACGACAACGTCGCAACATTGATACATGAAACACGTTATGAATTCTTTCTAACTCTGCCGGTAAGGCCAACCGATATGCCACTGGTCCAATCCTCTCAGTAATCTCGTACGGCCCAATAAAACGCGGACTCAACTTGCCTTTTCGGCTAAATCTCAGAATCTTTTTCCATGGTGACACCTTCAAGAACACTTTATCACCCACCTAAAATTCAATCTCTTTTCTTTTTAAATCTGAATATGACTTTTGTCAATCTGAAGCAGCTTTCAAGCAATCTCAAAGTACTTTTATTTTCTCTCCGGTTTCTTTAACTAGATCAACTCCGTGAATCTGTTTCTCACTAAGTTCGGTCTAATATAAAGGAGTCCGACACTTACGACCATACAAGGCTTCGTACGGTGCCATTTGTATACTTGACTGATAACTGTTATTGTAGGCAAATTCAATCAAAGATAGATATTTCTCCCAACTACCTCCAAATTCTAAGACACATTATCTAAACATATCCTCGAGTACCTGGATTACTCTTTCCAACTGACCATCTATTTGTGGATGAAACGCAGTACTAAAGTTCAATTTTTTACCCAAATCTTCTTGTAACTTTTTCCAAAATCTCGAGGTAAATCTCGGATCTCTATCTGATATTATAGACATAGGTACTCCGTGCAACCTCACAATTTCAGCAATATATAATTCGGCTAATTTATCAAGTGAGTAATCGGTACGTACTGGTATAAAATGGGCTGACTTTGTTAATCTATCAACCACTACCCAAACAGCATCCTTCTTTTTAGGAGTCAAAGGCAAACCGGTTACAAAATCCATGGTAATCTTGTCCCATTTCCACTCAGGCACTATTACCGGTTGAAGAAGTCTTGAAGGCACTTGATGTTCAGCTTTTACTTGTTGATAGATCAAACACTTGGTTACAAATTCAGAAATGTCCCTTTTCATACCTGGCCACCAATACAACTTCTTTAAATCATTATACATTTTTGTGCTACCAGGGTGAACTGATAAACAGCCACTGTGCGCCTCATGTAATATTTTCTGAATCAATTCATCGTTTTTCGGTACACATATCCTGTCTCGAAACATCAAATAGTCGTCTGGTCCAACTCGAAAATCTGAGTCGTAACCTGATTCGCATTGAGTTCTCTTAGTTCGCAACTCACTATCGTTCTTTTGAGCATCACAAATCAGCTGGAGAAATAACGGTTTAGCCCTCATCTCTGCTAAGATTGACCCATCATCAGACAATGCTAACCCCGTATTCATGGCTCTCAAAGTAAAAAGAAATTTCATGCTCAAGGCGTCAGCAACTACATTTGCTTTTCCTGGATGATAATCAATCACTAGCTCATAATCCTTTAATAATTCAAGCCATCTCCGCTGTCGCAGATTCAAATCCTTTTGATTCATCAAATACTTCAAACTTTTGTGATCAGTAAAAATTCGGCATTTTTCACCATACAAATAATGTCACCAAATCTTCAAGGCAAAGACAATAGCGGCCAATTCCAAATCATGTGTAGGATAGTTCTTCTCATGCGGTTTTAACTGTCTCGAAGCATAAGCTACCACTTTACCCTCTTGCATCAACACACATCAAAGGCCTGTCAATGATGCATCACTATAAATTACAAACTCCTTTCCTGGCTCGGGCTGTACTAAAATTGGTGCTTCAGTCAATCGTGCTTTCAACTTTTCAAAACTCTGCTGACATTTATCAGTCCATTCAAACTTAACATTCTTTTGTAACAACTTAGTCATAGGAGAGGCAATCATCGAAAATCCCTCAACAAAACGTCTATAATACCCGACCAAGCCTAAAAAGCTTCTAACCTCGAATATATTCTTTGGCGGTTTCCAATCAACGATCGCAGAAATCTTGCTTGGATCCACCCGAATACCATCACCTGAGACTATATGTCCCAAAAATCCAACTTCACGAAGCCAGAACTCACTTTTACTAAACTTAGCAAACAGTTTCTTTTCTCTCAAGATCTGCAATATGGTTCTCAAGTGTTCGGCATGTTCAGACTCATCTTGAGAATAAATTAGAATGTCATCTATAAACACTACTACAAATTTATCCAAATATGGCCGAAAGATCCGGTTCATTAAGTCCATAAATATAGCTGGAGCATTTGTTAAGCCGAAAGGCATCACAAGAAACTCATAATGTCCATACCTTGTCCTAAAGGCGGTTTTCGGCACATCCGACTCCTTAACTCTCAATTGGTAGTAACCAGACCTCAAATCGATCTTTGAAAACACTGTGGCCCCCTTTAACTGATCGAATAAATCATCAATCCTCGGCAATGGGTACTTGTTCTTTATAGTCACCTTATTAAGCTGACGGTAATCAATGCAAAGTCTCATTGAACCATCCTTCTTCTTTACGAACAATACAGGAGCACCCCAGGGAGAGAAACTCGGTCTCACAAATCCCGTATCTGTTAACTCTTACAACTGAGCCTTCAATTCTTTTAATTCATCGGAGCCATTCTATATGGAGCAATCGAGATCGGTGCAGTACCCGGCAACAAATCAATGGCAAACTCTATCTCTCTGTTCGGAGGCAACCCAGGCAATTCCTCTGGAAATACATCTGGAAACTCATAGAGTAACAGTACTAATTCAAACTTCAGTTGAGGCAACTCAGTATTTGTTACATAAGCCAGATAAGCTTCACACCCTTTCCTCATGTATTTCTGTGCAGACATGTGCGAAATCACCATAGGCAATTTATTCGACTCATCTGTTTCAACCCATAGAATTTCTCCATTTTCACATTTCAACTCTAATGTTTTTTGTTTACAATCTACCTTGGCATCATACAATGTCAACCAGTCCATTCCCAAG
This sequence comes from Gossypium hirsutum, assembly GCF_007990345.1. Lineage (NCBI taxonomy): Eukaryota > Viridiplantae > Streptophyta > Magnoliopsida > Malvales > Malvaceae > Gossypium > Gossypium hirsutum. The sequence goes on along the minus strand of NC_053429.1, from coordinate 57,652,135 downwards.
ATAACGTCAAACTCATCAAATGGTAACAGCATTAGATTAGCCGAAAAATAGTGACCTTGAATCATTAATGGGCAATTCTTGTAAACCTTACCAACTAGCACATATTGGCCTAAGGGGTTCGACACTTTAATCGTAAACTCAGTAAACTCAACAAGCAACTTTTTATTAGATACTAAATTCATGCAAATATAGGAATGAGTGGACCCGGGATCAATCAATGCAATAACAATAGTATCATAGAGAGAAAATGTACCAGTAATGACATCGGGAGATGATGCATATTCTCGGGCACGTATAGCATAAGCTCTAGCAGGTGCTCTAGCTTCTGATCTCGCCGCTGAATCTTTCATCGCAGTTTTACTGCTAGTCCAACCTCCAGTATTTCTCGGTGGTCTACCTCTACTAGCGGTGGTATTCTGTCTAGCACTCTGAAATCTTTCTTCTTTAACTTTCTCCGGACAGTCTCTAATAAAATGCTCGCGAGAACCGCACCTGAAACAAGCTCGCTCGTTTCCCCAACACTCACCATAATGTTGCCTGCCACATTGCTGACACTCGGGCTTTCTAGGTCGCACATTACCCACACTTGCCACCGAAGTAGCTTGAGCTTTAGACCCTGAATATGCTCTACCACGATCTCTGTGTGAATCCCCAGTTGAAACTGTCATTCGAGGGTTTGTCTCTTTGGACCTCTTTGATTGAGATTGAAATGACTTGCTTATCGGCCTTTTTCTGGCATCTCGAGCCTCAATAGCAGCTTTTCTTCTTTCTTTGTTCAATTCTTCGGCTTTAAGAGCTCGGTCAACCAATACTACAAATTCTTTCAACTCCAAAATTCCTACAAGCACTTTAATGTCCTCATTTAGCCCATCCTCAAACCTTCTGCACATAATGGCCTCGGTGGACACACGTTCCTGGGCATACTTGCTGAGTCTTACAAATTCACGTTCATACTCTGCCACAGACATCTTGCCCTGCTTCAATTCAAAGAACTCCTTCCGTTTTTGATCAATAAATCGCTGACTTATGTATTTCTTTCTAAATTCTTCCTGGAAGAAATCCCAAGTAACTCTTTCTTTTGGCACCACTGCTACCAAAGTCTTCCACCAGTGGTAGGCCAAATCTCTCAAAAGTGATACAGCACACTTTAAGCACTCCTCGGGTGTACATGAGAGCTCATCAAATACACGGGTAGAATTTTCAAGCCAGAACTCCGCTTTCTCAGGATTATCATCGATCTTTGCTCTAAACTCTTCGGCCCCTTGTTTTCGAATCTTGTCAACCGGAGGCTTGTTCGTTCTCACCAAATCTATGCCTTGAGCAGCTACAGGAATCGTCTGAGGTATGGGAGGGGGTGGAGGAGGTTGAGCATTTGGATTTGCTCGAATAAATTCAGTATACCAATTGTTCATCATTTGGAGAAAGGCATCCCGAGCCTCATCTCCCTGTCTCAATGTCTCAAGTCTACTTTCCACAGGCGCAGTCCCTTGTACGGGAGCCGGCGCATTACTAGAAACATCATCAGTCGCAGTTCCTTCAAGATCCATTACTATATTAAAACAAAACACAGTTTAGAATAATCAGGAGTCACCACACTATCACAATATTTTTATGGCATGTATAGCTAGACTTTTACACACACTTTATTAGTCTGAGAACCGACTAAACCATAGCTCTGATACCACTAAATGTAACACCCCTTACCCGTATCCGTCGCCGGAACAGGGTACGAGGTATTAACAAATTATAGTATATACTATTAAATAAAACCCAACAAAAAATATGGCGTGCAATTTGATCATGAATCATTATAACATATGCCATTAACAATACAAACCAATTTCAAAAGTTTCGTACAAAATGATTAGTTTGATATTATAAGTAGTATTTTAAACCTAGACAATTATGACACGTAATAAAATAACTAAGTCTTCTATACATGCCATATTTCAAAATGATGAGTTCAGATACCAAGAGTATTGATAGTGCGAGCGGATCTTCAACGATCTCTAACTCTTGTGCTAGCTGGATGACACTATAAGACAAAGGAGAGAAAAGAAAGTAAGCTTATAGCTTAGTAAGTAAGTACATAAATAACAGATAAGGAATCTAATATGTTTACAACATAACTCAATTATATCATATTTTTAATTTTTTCTATTTACTCTGGTTTGATCAAGCTGTCCCTCCTGCGTCATGATCACTAAATAAATCATAACTCGAGTTACGAAATTCGAAATTCAAATCTGTAAAATTTACTTGAATCTAGACTCATAAAAATTCTTACTAATTTTTTTCTAGAATTTTTGGTTCAGCCAATTAGTACAGTTTATTAGTTAAAATTTCCCCTGTTACACAGCTCAACTAATCTGACCTCTGTTCACTACGAATTGAATTTCTCTCAATACACAATTCAGATAACCATGAAATCTATTTCATTTAAAACTATACTCAATAAGGAATTTATGCATATAAACTATATTTCTTAATTTGTTTTGTACAATATTTAATGATTTTTCAAAGTCAGAACAGGGGATCACATTGTCATTATGAGCAAGTCACACACAATTGTAAATATCTCAAAATATAGAATTCCTTTGCTTGCTATGTTTCTTTTATATGAAAGTAGACTCATAAGATTTAATTTCACATCTCATTCAACCTCTAATTAAATTCCTTCTATTTTTGGTGATTTTTGAAAAATCACGACACTGATACTGTTCAAAACAGTTTTAATGCTAATTTCACTCTTTCACACATTCTTTGTACTAACCTCATTTTAACTTATATATATATCACAAATTCCTTCTATTTTTTGTGATTTTTTAAAAATTACGTCACTGATACTGTCCAAAACAGTTTTAATGCTAATTTCACTCTTTCACACATTATTTGTGCTAACCTCATTTTAACTTATATATATCACAAATCATTTTCACTACATTTCATACATCCCAAGTATAGGTCCATGACTACAATGTCACCACAAAGCCATCCCGTTGAACAATTCGGATTAATCCTCGATACTTGATGGTTTCAGCACACAACCTCACCATCATATTTCATTTAATTCGGCTCTCTTGTACACATGGTGAACTCTTAGTACCACTCATGCAACCTAGCCGATTTGTCTCGTAGCTCTCTTGTCTACATGGTGTCCTTCACTTGGAATCACGCATGCGACCTAGCTACATTTATCTCTCACGTAGCTCTATTGTTTACATGGGATACATCCCGTATCACACATGTGACCTAGCTACTACATAGTATCTCGTAGCTTTCTTGTACACATGATGTGCACTCGGCACCATACATGTGACCTAGCTACGCCCCCTCTATTTTATTCGATCTTTCCGAATGTTCAACCGGGATCTCTCTCTATTACTTATTCCCATTCTTCCAATAGTCGATTTATACTTCAACATCATCTAATATATATAATAGGCTGAAATATAAGAATGTAAATGAAATTAATGTATTATTTACATACAAACTTACCTCGGTGCAAAATATGGGGATTTTGCAATTTAGTCCAAAACTTTCTCCTTCCTCCGTTCGAGGTCGATTCCACGTTTTTCTTGATCTATAACAACATATTTAGTTCATTTAACACTCGAACTATTTATTTTAATCCAAAAATCGCATTATACAAAAATTAAATTTTTGCCCCCTAACTTTTACAAAATTATGATTTTTCCCCAAGGCTCGGAAATTTAATTTCAGTCCTTATTCTTATGTTTAATGACCTACTGATCATTTTTCTCTTCTATGGCAACATCAAATTCTCACTCTAGCCCATAGTTATGAACAATAGGTATTTTTATCGATTATGCCGTTTTGCTCGTTTTCGTTAAAAATCGCTTAGAAAAGATCGTTCTCCTAACTTCAAACATTCATATTCTACCATGAAACAACAAAATACATGCTTATCATTCATGGGTAAATTTTTAAACATACACCCTAACTCGAAATAATGGTAGAAATAAGTAAACCGAGCTACTAGGATTTCAAAAATGTGAAGAACATTAAAAACGGGGCTTGAAATCACTTACTATGAAGCTTGAAAATTGAAGAAACCCTAGCTATGGAGGAGAGCAAATTTCGGCAGCAACTAATGAAGATGATGACCAATTTTGTGTTATTTTTCCCATTTTATTTCATTTAATATACAAATGACCAAAATGCCCTTACTACTAAACTTTCCAAAAATTCCCTCCATGTCCAACTTTTTTCCATAACTTAGGAATGGGTCAAATTGCTATTTAAGACCTTCTAGTTAATATCCCAAAGCAATTTCATACTAAAAACTTCTAAAACACGAGTTTTACAATTTATTCGGTTTAGTCCCTAATCTCAACTTAAGCGCTTAATGGATAGAATTTCATCACGAAATTTTCACGAAATCATGAAATCATATCATAAACCCCAAAATCATTATAAAACAATTATTTCTATCTTGGATTTGTGGTCACGAAACCACTATTCCGATTAGGCCCTAATTCGGGTTGTCACATGTGAGGTTCGCGGGAGTGCGTACTTGAGACGATCGCTCTTACAATTTGACGGTAAATGGATAATCCATCGAGATTTTCGAGAAACTCAACTGAATTAACATGAGCTATAAAAATGAAAATGTTGAATGATGAGATCATCTAAGACAAATTACATGGTGCATTGTTCTGAGACTAACTTGTTTATTGAGTGTTTATGATAGGGAAACCATTCCATTCTTGTTGGTTATATTGCCTAATATAGTTGTAAGCTAATTAATCGGTAAGTTTACTTTCCAGTTATTAAGGCTTACTAAGCATGTAAATTCTTATCCCTCTCTTTTTCCTGTCTTACAAAGCTCGTGGACTCGCGAAGATTGGGAGATGGTTGGAGAGTCAACACACTATCATCTTGTCTAGCTTTGGTATATAGATACTCTTATTTTGTTTAATGGCATGTATAGGGCTTTTGTTATTTTGTTATATGTGTCATTTGATTAGCTAATATGAAAGCTTATAAAAGTATACATATTCACTTGTGTATGGCCATGGGAATTGGTTTATTTTGATGTAGGTTATGACCTACAAATTTGTGATGATTAAATATGGTGTATTACAATTAGTCATATGTATCATGACCAAATCACATGGGGTGGGGCCACAATTTGGCAATGAGTTAAGATAACGAGCCAAGCTTAATTGAGTTACAAGTCATAAAAATCCTTAATATAAAGGGGATAACTTAGCATGTATAAAAATCGATGAGATGGGGTTTACATGCAATCAGGTATATTAAGGTCATTTAAGAGTATAATTAGACCATGTCAAGTGTTATTGAAAACTATAAGTGGATATGCATATTAGAGGGTGACCAAAGGCTTGGAAAATAGCCTAACAAGGTCCACACGGGTAGACACACGAGTGTGTGTCTAGGCCATGTGTGACAGATAGACCGCCTTATGGGCGTGTGAAATGGCCGTGTGTCTCCTGCACCTAAAAATATTAAGTAAGAATGCATGGTAGTAAACACACGGGTAGAGAAACTACCGTGTGTCTCAACCATGTGGAGGGCACGGCCTGCAACACGGGCATGTGTCTTGGCTGTGTGTCCTTAAATGCATGCTGATGTCATAAACAAAATGTCCAAGTTCTTGGACACGGGCAATCACACGGGCGTGTCTTGGCTGTGTGAGGAACACAGGCAAGGGAAACGGGCGTGTGCTCGGTCGTGTGAAAACCCCTGTAGGTTCGATATAAGAAATAAATTCAATTAATTCCACATGGATAGGGGACACAGGCATGTCCTAAAGCACACGAGCATGTGCATTGCCTCCACACGGGCGTGTGAGGCTTAACCTAGCAAATTTTCTAGGAACTTTCTTAAATTCTTGATTTGATCCTGGACCATTCTCAATGTATGTTTTGGGTCTCGTTGGTTCATAATAGGGACATTGAGATGTCGTTTGATTGGTTTTAAACTGGAACAAAATTTTGAAACCTGTATTTCCAGAAAATATTAGAGTACATGTCTAGTAACACCTCATACCTAGTCCTGGTCTCGAGTACGGGTAAGGGGTGTTACACACACGGTCTAGACACATACCCATGTGTCTACTCGTGTGATCCATTTAGGGGCTATTTTCCAAGCCAATAGTCACCTTCAATCACTTATACTTCTAAACACAATTCATAACTTGCAACATGACATGTTTAGGCACCCAAATATTCCTCACCATGCCACTCTCACATCTTCATAATGTCATCCTATTACACATTCATTTTGTTACACCATTTAGAAGTGTTCCACACCAATTTCATGCATTATCAACTTATTACCATAACTTCAAAGTATGCATTCATGTCTGTAGTTATTTTTAAGTCATCAGATAATCCCTTATCTTTTAGCATTTAATCTGTATCTTACCATACACTCACCAACCAACCAAATATCACATCATCAAGACGCTATCACATACAAGCATGGGCAGTTAGATTACAACCCAATGATCAAATGTAAGCCATATCACATGGCCATTACAAAATGAATCATCATCATAGGCCTTCACATTTTGGCCAAATACCATGACACATATCACAAAATAACCAAGTTCCCTATACATGCCATACTTAAAATAACAATTGCACTATACCCAATAGTCTTTTGATATTGTGATCGAATGCTCCGACAACTTCCGATCCCCGAGCTAGCTTGGCGGAACTACAAAAGATGAAAGGAAAGGGGGTAAGCATTAAAGTTTAGTAAGTCCACATACAAATAATATGCAATAGTAGTAAGCAAAAAATATGCAAGAAAATAGTAACATATACATCGTTCATCATTCAAACCTTTTGGGCATACTTATCATGTAACACCCCAAACCCGGCCTAGACATTATGACCGAATCTGGTGTGTCACATCGAAGTGTTTTTCGGGAATTGATCTTTTCGGTAAAAAAATTTGTTTCTGATTTTAAATCCTTTTATTATTATTTAACAAAAGTACTCGTCAAAATGTTTACCTTATTAACCATCAGTGTTATATTAAATTGATTTAAAAATGTGAAAACTTTTTAAGTCGATGAAGCTTAAAATGCATGTTTTAGAAAACTGTAATTGTTTTAAAAACTCGTCTTTACCTAGACTAGCAGTTTAAAAATATATAATCCAAAGCCCAATTAAAAATTGAAGTCGACAAACAGCCTTATTACATAAGTAAAACCCAAATATAAAATCTTTAAATAAATAAAGTCATAAGTAAATCATTCGCGATCATGTGGCCACATCCGAGTCCCTCACAGCTCCAAATCATCTAAGGCTGGGGAATACTTTACAATTAAAAGAAAGAGTGAGTTTGTAAAATCTTAGTGTGTAATCCCCCAAATAGTCGGATAGTAAATAGTACATGCAGAACAGTCTGGGCCGTACCTCTATTTAGTAACTAAACAGTCTGGGCTTTAGCCCTATACAATAACAGTGTGGGCCTTAGCCTAATTCAGTTTCAGTACAGTGCAGTCATGTAACCCACCCCAATCTAACCAACACACCACCCGTACCAACCAACATGCCATGTGGGGATTAAATCGACCCACCTAGCCAACACACCAATATCGCAGCGAAGCTGCTAACAGTAACGCAACAAAGCTGTTAATAACAGTAAACATGGCAAAGCCATTGGAGCAGTAATTACGTGGCAAGGCCACTAATACATTACTTCTTCCAAATCAGAAACCCAACCCCATGTAGTATGTCCTGTCATAAACATTATGTGTATGCAGTATGTCATACTCAAACTAGTCATATAAATGTTATACACACATCAACTAACCTACCACAAGGGGTATAATGGTCATTTTGTCAGTTAGGGGTAGAACAGTAATTTTACCCCTAAAGGGTATTCCGGTCATTTAGCTAATTTTAGGGTCTCGGTACAAATAATGACCCTTGAAAAGGTCTAAATTGTCTCTAATGACTAAGATAACCCATATGGCTAAAACTGTGTAAATGGGCCCAAGGCCTATTACTCATCCCAAGTGGGTCTACACGCTCATGTAGCCCATTTAGCCCAAATTCAGTCGCAACTATGCGATCACCATAGCCCACTCCATTATTCATCACTTCCCGTAAATTTTATCCATGTGGGGCCTAGAGCTCATTGGGCCCACACGGCCCATCTCGACCCAACGAGGCCCATAACTGCCCAAGCGCACAAGAATGCTCGTGGCAGCCTCTACAGTCTGTCGCCCATGATTTGTTGGCTCAGTTTAGCACACGAGCGTTCGCACGCTCGTGAGGCCTCAAATGCCAAAGTTTCAGCTTTTCGGCTTTTGTTGATTCACAGTAACATAGTGGTGTGAATACACACCTTTATCCAATGTTTTGATAGTAGCAAAACTAGGTGTACGGTTCCACACCTTTTTGCGAAAACTAGCTAAGATCCCCGCTCTTTGAACCTTTGTTGAGAAAATACCTCTACTCCTCTACGATAGTTGGTTAGAATCGATCACCTTTCCTTGTTGATTAACTTAGATCGAAATCAACAAAAAGGTTCTAAAAGCTTTAGTAATTCTAATAAACCCATCGAGACACCTAGGACCCAACGAACCTCATATCACACAGAGGGTCAAAGATTGTAATCCGAAACGAATGATTAGAACCACCACCATCTAAACTTAAACAAAGAGAGAAAGAAAGAAAGAAAAGTATGGTCGACTTGAATTTGAGAGAAGAGGGACAAAGGTTCAGCCAAATGAAGAATTAAGATTGAGAGGAGGAAAAAGAAAGGTTTGGCTTAAAGAAAAAAAGTAAAGAAAATTCCCAAAAGTAATTTGGTCACAAAGGTAGAGCACGAAATCGCAAGAGAAGAGAAAACAGGGAAATTCGACACTTAGGATGTGACAGCCCAAAGTTGACCCTAGTCGGGAAGTGGCTTCGGGACCGCTAAACCGAGTCACCGAAATGTTTGAATGTGATACTTATTGTCTAGAATATGTAATTATGAATGTGTGAAAATTTCAAGCTTCAATTTGGTTGATTTCATGTGAATTTAGTCAATAGGACTTATGTGAGAAAATTCTAAAATGTGATAGGTCAATGTGTGAGGACCTATTAGTGCATGTGGACAAAGGGGGGACTTGCATGTCAAATTCCCCCCTAAAGAGTAGTGGCCGGCCATGACAAAGAATGATGGGCAAAACATGTCATGAAACATGTTTTGTTAGTGGAAGAATAAAATAAGAAGTATGGGTAATAAAGAAATGGAAACAAAAGAAAAAAAAATGTGTGTGTAGTGTTTGTTCCCCCCCATTGCCGTGAGCTCAAGAGAAGAAAGGAGAAAAGTTTGTGTTCATCCTTTCTCACCTCCATTCTAGCCTAAATTAGAAAGAAAAAAACAAAGAAAAAAATTTCTCATCCTTTGGTTCATCCTTGGCCAAAAATTTTAAGGAGGAAAGAAGAAGAAAGGTGAAGAGATTCGGCCATGCATGTAGCTAGGCTAAGGTATGTTTGATGATGTTTCATGAGATGCATGCATGATTTAGTGGTTAGCTTGAGTTCTACCTAGCCCATGGTCTAAATCTTGCTATGTGATGGAAATGGCACTCGACCATGGATGCATCATTCTTGGTTGATGTTTGATGTTGTGGTGATGAGGTATGAGGATGAGTTAAGATTCGGCCTAGGTGGAGGTTGTGTTAATGCCATTGCATGCAAAATATGAAGCTTGTTAATGATGCATGTGATGATGGCTTGATGATTCTTGAACCTCCTTTTTAGCATTTTTGTGTGAGCACATATGTGCATTGGTTGCTAAAGGGAGAAGAATCGGCTAGCAAGATGTGTGCTAAGGCCGAATGTAACTTTGCATGTTGATGAGCAATGCATGTGTTAAATCGATGAAAAGGGGGAGGATGCTTTACTAGTGGGTATATGTGTGTATTAAATGTTGAAATCGACCCCAAAAATGGACATGCATATTCGGCCAAGGGGAAAGAAATTAGCTAATATGTTGTGTTGATGCATGATTTTTGCATGTATGAGACTTTAATGTCTAATGTATGAATATGGGCTAAGTGCCTTGTGTTCATCTTTTGATGCCTAAATGATGAAATCAATTTATTTGTTTGATTAAGCTCAAGAGCAAAGGGGAAATAAATCCGATAAAGGGAAGGAAAAAGTGGTCGAATAGTTAGCGGGATCGTTCGACAACACCCGAGGTAAGTTCTTGAGTAAGAGAGCTTAAATTTCGACGTGATTAAATCATGCTCTATGTGTGGCTATTGAGCCGAATGTGCAAGGACAATATGTGCCTTGTGTTTGAGTTTCGTAAACGAAAATGAAATATGAATGTGCATGATTAATTGAATGCTGTCCGGGCTAAGTCCCGAAGGCTTTGTGCTAAGTGAATATATCCGGATTAAGTTCCGAAGGCATTCGTGCGAGTTGTTAAATCCGGGTTAAGTCCCGAAGGCATTCGTGCGAGTTGTTAAATCCGGGTTAAGTCCCGAAGGCATTTGTGCGAGTTGTTAAATCCGGGTTATGTCCCGAAGGCATTGTGTGAGTTACTAAATCCGGGCTATGTCCCGAAGGCATTTGAACGAGGAGCTATATCCGGTTAAATCCCGAAGGTACGTGATTTGGTAATGAATGAGCTTGCTGTAAAATTCCAGCGAATACTCGAAAAACATCCCAATATGGGGATATGTTACGTATGTGTTGAATATTAATCGAGCCCTTACAAATAAATGTTCGCTCAGTTGATAAACGATCTACCGGCCTTCGGCCAAGTTAGTTTATTTTGTATGTACATAAGGGTTGTTAATGTTGTGAAGCAAGTTCGATATCGGTAAATTGCGTATTATGAAATATTCCGTTTAGCTAAATGTGTGCTATTATTTGTGCATGCTGGAATTCCTTGCTCAAACTTACTAAGCATAAATTGCTTACTCGTTACATTGCTCCTCTGTTTTATAGATTTTTGGTTCTCCAGCTATCGGACTCGGGATCTTGAAGTCGAAGTCGCCCACACTATCAAAGGCTCTTTTGGGTACTATTTTGGTTGAATTTTGTTATGGCATGTATAGGACTACCCATTGTTGTTTTTCGAGTACTTTATGAAATGTATAAGTGTTCAGCCATGCGAAAATGGCTTGTAGAAGTGAAGTATGGCATTAGACCATTCGTGTTTATGAATGTATAGATGGTTTCATGATGTAACTATAGTTGGAATGGAAGTGTTGAGCAAATGATCAGCCACTGGAATGGCTAAGTATGATCATATGTGGGCTTATGTATGACAAGGCCCTAGTTGGTCCATGAAACCCCAAATTAGGTAAGGTTTACTTTGAAAACAGAAGCTGATAGCAGCAGTGGTGTGGATTGGAAAAATCACAAGAATTCGTAGGAGTGGAATTAAATAGTGAATAAATTATGTAATCGAACCTTGATGAATCTACTTTCATATGGAAGTAACGAAACAATTATAGGAACAGTACAGAAAGAGATATTCGGGTTCTTGTGGAACAGGGACAGAACAGTTTCTGGATTCACTGTTCCGCCTTTGGAAATTCACTATAAATTGACCAGAGATAATTAGGGGTCATACCATATATGTATGGATTCCTCTCTGAGTCTAGTTTCCATAGAAACAAACGGCATCAGTATTGAAGCTCTGTGCAGAGAGATATCCCAGTCGTAATGGGAAAAGGTCAGTGTAGTCGACCCCTGTAACATGGGAGACTTTGACTAATAAACTGTACTATTTGGCCCGACCAAAAATTCTAGAAAAAAATCCATAGGTGGGGACATGAGTCTAGTTTCAGGGAAAAATCACAAAACTGATTTTTGAGTTGTGAAACTCAAGATATGATTTTTGAAGCGACTAGTACTCAGACTGCGCAGTGTCTGGAAAAATTTTTCAAAGTTTGTTAACATCTCGTGTCCGACTCCGGTGTCGGTCTCGGGTTCGGGGTGTTACATAGGAAAACCCAAAACTAGGTGTCACAACACCAAAACTCGAAATTGGCTCCAAGAAATACCCTAAAACACTCTCAAAATGCCGAAATACACACAAAAGAGACCCCTAGCCAAATTTGCACAAACAAGCTTCCCCAATCGGCTACAACTCTCCAAGTTTTGAATTCCTTGATTTCCTTATCCTAGTTCTCCTACATGTCACCCAACTACCAACCACATCCTCTGATTCTCTCCTCCTTGACCAATTCAAACCTCATCCAACAGAGTTTTAGTCAAACTCCACCTCTTTCACCACAAAGAAATAAAATAAATATCCCTTTCCATTCTATGGGATTCGAACCCAAGCTCTTACAATAACCATGTCATGCCACCACCACTAGACTACAAGCTCACTTGTGACATAAATGTACCACATTTATTTATGAAGCCCATGTACCAGTATCCAGATCCTTTTAAGAGCAAAATCAAAAATTCTGCGAAAGCCGGAGCTTGAACCCAGGACTCCCCAGACACTCCCAAACACACCCAAATAACCTAGCCATTAAAGTAAACATGGAATTTATGCCAAATCATGTAAAATTATAGACCCTATATTTTTAGGCGTTACAACTCTACCTCCTAAAAGAAATTTCGGCCTCAAAATTTACCCGGTCAGAATAAGTGAGGGTATTGTTGTCGCATCGCCTCCTCTGGTTCCCACGTAGCTTCTTCTGAACCGTGATTACACCATAGCACTTTGACCAGTGGGACTGATTTCCTCCTTAATACCTTAATGTCATGATCTAGTGTTAGTACCGGTTCTTCCTCGATAGCCAGATCAGGCCTAATGTCAAATTCCTCAACTGGCACTATGTGTGAGGGATCAGAACGGTATCGCCTCAACATAAAGACGTGGAACACATCATGAATTTGTCTAATTCAAGAGACAACTTGAGTTGATAGGTGACCGGTCTCACACGCTTTAATACCCGGTAAGGTCTGATGAATCTAGGGCTCAATTTGCCTTTCTGTCCAAATCTCAGAATTTTCTTCCATGGTGAGACCATCAGAAAGACATAATCCCCTACAAAGTACTCGATTTCTTTACACTTTAAGTCTGCATAAGACTTCTGCCTATCAGATGCTTCCTTTAGCCGACCTCGAATCAACTTTACCTTTTTTTCGATATCAGAAATCAACTCTGGCCCCAGAACTCACCTGTGACAGCCCAAAATTGACCCTAGTCGGGAAGTGGTTTCGGGACCGCTAAACCGAGTCACCGAAATGTTTTAATGTGATATTTATTGTCTAGAATATGTAATTATGAATGTGTGAAAATTTCAAGCTTCGATTTAGTCGATTGCATGTGAATTTAGTCAATAGGACTTATGTGCAACATTTTTGAAATGTGATAGGTCGAAGCATAAGGACCTATTAGTGCATGAAATAAAAAGGGGGGACTTGCATGTCAAATTCCCCCCTAATTAGTAGTGGCCGGCCATGACAAGCATGGTAGACCAAGTGTGATGGGCAAGACATGTCATAGACATGTTGTGTTGGTGCATCATGGGTGGAAAAAAATAAAATAAGGAGCATGGGCATAAAATAATAAAAGGGAATATGATGAAAACAAAAAAAATAGTGTGTGGTTGTTTCCCCCCCCATTGCCGTGAGTTAAAGAAAATAAAAGAGAAAATTTTGTTCATCCTTTTTCATCTTCATTTGGCCGAAAATTCTAAGGAAGGAGGAAGGAGTTCTTGCTTCATGTTTGGTTTGGAAGAGGATTAGGAGGAGGTTTGGCCATACTTGTATCTAGATCAAGGTATGTTTGAGGTTGTGCCATGAGATTCATGCATGTTTTTAGTTGCTAGCTTGAGTTCTAATTAGCCCATGGTTCAAATCTTTGCTATGTCATGGGGATGATATTCGGCCTAGGTAGATTTTGTGTTAATGCCATTGCATGCTAAATATGAAGCTTTTTAGTGATGCATGTGATGGTTGATTGATGATTCTTGAATCTTCTTTTTAGCATTTTTGAGTGAGCACATATGTGCATTGGTTGCTAGATGGAGAAGAATCGGCTAGCAAGTTGTGTGCTAAGGCCGAATATAATTTTTGTATATTAATGAGTAATGCATGGGTTAAATTGATGGAAAGGGAGAGGATGCTTCACTAGTGTATATATGTGTGTATTAGCCAAGTTTTGAACTTGAAACAAAAGGGTGTTTAGTCAATACAAGTGACCATACTTGGAGAATGTATTAAGTGTTGAAATCGGCCCCAACATAGACATGCATATTCGGCCATAGGAAGGAGATTGGTGTTGCATGTATTCGGTTAGAGGCAAGCATATTGATGCTTTTGTCTTGGCTTAGAAAGTTCGGCCAAGGGGGAAAATTAGCCAAAATGTTGAGTTTGATTCATGATTCTGTACATATGTGACTTTAATGTCTAATGTATAAATATGGGCTAAGTGCCTTGTGTTCCTCTTTTTGATGCTCAAATGATTAAATCAATTTATTTGTTTAATTAAGCTCAAGAGCAAATGGGAACTAAATCCGATAAAGGGAAGGAAAAAGTGGTCGAATAGCTATCGGAATCTTTCGACAACATCCGAGGTAAGTTCTTGAGTAAAAGAGCTTAAATTATGATTTGATTAGATCATGTTTTAAGCAAATTAAAATCATGCTCTTTGTGTGGCTATTGAGCCGAAATTGCAAGAATGATAAGTGTCTTGTGTTTGAGTTTTGCTAACGAAAACGAAATACGAATGTGCCATGATTTATTGTTAAATGTGCATGGTTATTTGAATGATGTCCGGGCTAAGTCCCGAAGGCTTTGTGCTAAGTGACCATATCCGGACTAAGATCCGAAGGCATTTGTGCGAGTTACTAAATCCAGGTTAAGTCCCGAAGGCATTTGTGCGAGTTACTAAATCCGGGTTAAGTCTCGAAGGCATTTGTGCGAGTTACTATAACCGGGCTATGTTCCGAAGGCATTTGAACGAGTAGCTATATCCGGTTAAATTCCGAAGGTACGTGATTTGGGAATGAATGATCTTGCTGTAAAAATTTCAGTTAATACGCTTGAAACATCCCAACATTGAGGTATGTTTCGTATGTGCTTTGAATTAGTTGAGCCCTTACAATAAGTATTCGCTCAGTTAATAAATGAGCTACCGGCCTTTGGCTAAGTTGATCTTTGTGTATGAATAAAAGGGTTGGTAATGTGATGTAAGTATGATATTGAAAAATTGTGCATATGAAATTATCCGTTTAGCTACATGAATGCTATACTTTTGTTGTGCTGGAATCCCTTGCTCAAAACTTACTAAGCATAAATTGCTTACTCCGTCTCCTTGATTCTCTGTTTTATAGATTTTGGTTCTCCAGCTATCGGACTCTGGATTTTGAAGTCAAAGTCGCCCACACTATCAAAGCCCCCCTTTTGGTACAATTTTGGTTGAACTTCGAAATGGCATGTATAGGACTACCCGTTCGTTGTGGGTCATGGACCCTTTGGACTTGTATAATTTTGGATAGCCATGCGAAAATGGCTTATATATGTTTGAGTATAATGTTATAATCATTTGGTATGGATATGGTTATTGAGAGGGTGGATATGCTTGACAAGGATTGGCCATGGGAATGGTTAATCACTATCATAAATTGTGCTATTTATGCAAAAAGGGCTAGTTGAATCATGGAAACTATGAAATAGGTAAAGTCTACCTTAAAGGCAGATGCTGATAGCAGCAGTGATGTAGATTTGGAAAATCACTAAAAATAGTAGGAATGGAATTAAATAGTGAATAAATTATGTAAACGAACCTTGATGAATCTATTTTCATAGGAAAGTAAGGAAACAATCATACGGACAGTATGTTAAGAGATATTCAGGTTCTTGTGAGACAGGGCCAGAACGGTTTCTGGATTTCCTGTTCCGACTTTGGAAATTCATTATAAATTAACCAGAGACAATTAGGAGTCAAGGCATATATGTATAGATTCCTCTCTGAGTCTAGTTTCTATAGAAACAAACGGCATCAGTATTGAAGCCCTGTACAGGGAGATATCCAAGTCGTAATGCGCAAAGGTCAGTGTAGTCGATCCCTGTAATATGGGAGACTTTGACTAATAAACTGTAATAATTGGCCCAACAAAAAATTTTAGAAAAAAATATGTAGATGGGAATATTAGTCTAGTTTCAGGGAAAATTTACGGAACTGGATTCCGAGTTTCTGAACTCAAGATATGATTTTTAAAACGACTAGTACGCAGATTGGCAGCGTCTGGGAAATTATTTTTAAAGTCTGTTAACACCTCGTGTTCGACTCCGGTGATGGTCTCGGGTTCGGGGTGTTACATTTGATTGGTATCAGAGCTACGGTTTAGTCAATTCTAGGACTACCGTAATGCGTTGGGTCTAGCTATACATGCCATTTTATGTGATTATTTGATAGTGTGGTGATTTCTGACATTTGCAAATGTGTTTATTTATAGTAATGGATCCCGATCCCGACCGAGCGGTAGCTGATGATCTTGAGAGTGTAGCGCCTGCTCCCGCACAAGGGACAGCGCCGACGGACTCTCACCTAATGCTAGTAACCCGAATGATGAAGCTAGACAAGCTTTCTATAGCGTGATGAATGATTGGTTCAACCAATACATTCGAACTAATACGGCTGTTCCACAACCTCCATTCCCGACTAATACACCCCCGCACCTACAATACCTCCGGAAACTGACCAAATAAGGTCAAACAAGCCCCCAGTTGACAGAATCCGAAAACATGGGCTACTGAATTTAAAGCTACGGATAGCGACGATGCCGAGCAAGCTGAATTTTGGTTGGACAACACCATCCGGGTACTCGATGAGCTATCTTGTACACCTGATGAATGCCTAAAGTGTACTATCTCCTTGCTACGCGATTCTGCCTACTATTGGTGGAGTACTCTGACTTCTGTTGTGCCCCGAGAGCAAGTAACTTGGGAGTTTTTCCAAACTGAGTTTCGGAAAAAGTATATCAGTCAGAGATTTGTTGATCAAAACGGAAGGAATTTCTTGAGCTTAAGCAAGGTTCTATGTCAGTTACTGATTACGAGCGAAAATTTGTTAGACTTAGTAGATACGCTCGGGAATGTGTTTCGTCCGAGGCTATCATGTGTAACGCTTCGAGGATGGGCTGAATGAAGATATAAAAATGTTCGTTGGCATTCTTGAATACGAGAGTTCGTAGTACTTGTCGAGCGAGCTTGTAAAGCCGAAGAGCTTAGAAAAGAAAAACAAAAAGTTGATGTGGAACTGGAGAGTTTCGTAAAAGATCTCGAGAAAGTCTCTTCAACAGGCATCGAAGAAATTTCGAGATGATGTGGGCCGTCTAGAGGCACTTCGGGCCTTTTAGACGAGATCGTGATCGACCCCCTGTGGGTACACGAGGCACTTCGGTCGCCAGTGTTGGGAATGAACGTCGAGATAGAACGGAATGTCGATATTGCGGTAAATGGCATTCGGGGAGTTGTAGATTCCCTGACCGCTCCTGTTACAAGTGCGGATCAGTTGACCACTTCATTAGAGATTGCCCGAGGTTGTCTGAACAGAATGTAAATCAGAGTGGGAAACCGGGTGCTACCACTGCTCGAGGTAGACCATCTGGAAATACGGGCAATGCTGGTGGTGGTCAGAGAGGATCTAGAGATGCTACGACCAGATCCGAGGCTCGTGCCCTGCTAGAGCTTATGTTATACGTGCCCGCGAGGATGCTTCTTCGCCTGATTTATTACCGGTACTTTTACTCTCTTTGATACTAATGTAATTGCTTTGATTGACCCCGGTTCTACTCATTCTTACATATGTGAAACCTTAGCATCCAGTAAGACTTTACCTATTGAGTCTACTGAGTTCGTAATTCGGGTGTCAATCCTTGGGTCGTTACGTGCTTGTCGACAAAGTGTGTAAGAAATGTCCCCTAGTAATTCGAGGTTCCTGTTTTCCGGCGACTTGATGCTTTTGCCGTTTAATGAATTTGATGTTATTCTCGGGTTGGATGATTGACCGTGCATGATGCGGTTGTGAATTGCAAAGCAAGACTACTGAATTGAGGTGCGCAAATAACGAAGTAATCTGAGTTGAGTCTACGGACTTGGATGGGTTGCCAGCTGTAATATCCTCAATGTTGGCCCAGAATATGTAAGAAAAGGGTGCGAAGCATACCTTGCGTATGTACTTGATGACAAAGAATTAGAAAGAAACCCGAATCTGTGCCGGTGGTTTGTGAATACCCGGATGTTTTTCCTGAAGAATTACCGGGTTTACCACCTGTTCGGGAGATAGAGTTTGGTATTGAGCTTGTACCTGGGACTACGCCGATTTCGATGGCTCCGTATCGTATGGCACCAACCGAGTTAAAGGTTGAAAGCTCAGTTGCAAGATTGACGATAGAGGTTTTGCTCGACCAGTTTCTCACCTTGGGGTTCACCAGTATTGTTCGTGAAAGAAGGACGGAACCATGAGGTTGTGCATTGACTATCGTCAACTGAATAAAGTGACGATAAAGAACAATATCCGTTACCGCGTATCGATGATTTGTTCGACCAACTGAAGGAGCCTCAGTGTTCTCAAATAGATTTGAGATCGGGCTATTATCAGTTGCGATTCAAGATTGACATACCAAATGCCTTCAGACGATTGTCATGAATTCTTATGATCCTTTGGCTACTAATGCTGCTATTATGGTTGATGAATCGATCTTCAGACCATTTGGATCGTTAGTTTGTTCATTGATTCTTGTCTATCATGGACCGCTGAGACTGAATGGTTGCAATTTGCGATAAGCAGTTATATGCTAAGTTCAGTAAGTGTGAGTTCTGGTTAAGAGAGGTTAGCTTCTTGGGTCACGTGGTAT